>NC_060281.1:69463365-69496934 GCF_021613505.1 Equus quagga | reverse complement strand
CCACCACCACCACCACCATCACAACCACCACCATCACCATCATTACCACCACCACCACCACCCTTACCACCACCACCACCATCACACAAATGAGCCAAATTTAAATTGCCTCCATACTTGAAATACTCCAAGGGTGCCCCAATTAGTTGTAGAGATAAAGCTTCTCAAGAATGTAAGGGAACCCCCATCTTGCCGTAGCACCACCCCCCATTGTACAATGTCCGCCAAGCTGGAAACAGACAGGTCAGGCTTGTCCCCCGCCAGGAAGACAAATCTGTTTTTGCTCAAATTCCACAGGAAAGTATTTGTGCCTGAGGAATTTGTATGTTAAATTTGAGTGGTTCATAAATACGTTTTCTAAAACTCTTTTCCTCTTTTATTTCTTTGCTTACTCTAACTTAGGTGCCTAGAGAAGACCCAGAGTTCAGCGAGTGAGCCCCTGTCAGCCGCTGGAGTAGGGAGCAGGCGAGCTGTGCGCAGAGAAGCACGACCAAGGCTCGGGGCGCTCTCACCATCGAGACACCACAACCAACACCCTCCTCGCCATTGCCATGGCAGTGGTGGCTCGTGGTTCAAGTGCCAAAGGCAGGGACAGGAAAAAGATCAAGAGGTCGACATAGAGGACGATTGTCCTCGTCAACATCTGTACTGAGAGTGCCCATGGCGTTGCCGAGCACTCCTCCCACGGCGGAGGCCCTGCAGACTGCATCACCGCCTCCGAGTACTTCCCGCCAGAACCAGGGTGACGGGGTCTGGAAAACAACGGCAAGACCTGCCCCAGACGAGTCTCCATCTCTGAAGTGGAAGCCCTTGGTTCAAGCCAACCGCGTGGGCAGAGCCTCATCCGCGCGAAAGATGCAAAGCAGAGAAAGAGATGGTGAGAAAACCAGGTCTCAGCGCTCGCCGGGGAGCCGTCAGAGGCAGGAAGGCAGGAGCTGGAGCAGAAGAAAGAAGCCACACGGTGACCGGAGCTGCCAGCCATTGTCCGACGTGGTAGCCTCGGGCCCCCCGTGGCTAGCGAGTCCTTACAATGGGGCTAGTTCTACTGCGGAATCGAACTTCAGTTTAGTTTAATTTAACTTTAATAAACTTAAATTTAAAAACTGTTGCTTAATTCAGTTATTAGAAAACTTTTGGAGCAACTTTGGTAGGTAAATCTAGCTTTTCAACTGAATATTTCAGGAAATTTACAATTTTCTGACAAACTGTAAAATCTGCAGAATTTACAAATTTCCTAGTACCAAAAAACAAAAAAGAATAAAATATTTCATTAGCAGTTTTTTATATTGATTGCCTGTTGAAATAATATCTTAGATATCCTGGATTAAATAATACATATTGTTCAAATCGACTTCACCTGCTTCTTTGTACTTTTTTGATGTGGCTGCTAGAAAATTTAGAATTACATACGCAGGTCGCTTTCGATTTCTACTGGACGGCTCTGCCACAGCCAGTGGGGAGCCAGCAGACGCCGCAGGACACAGAGCGGCTGTTAACAGGGGTCAGTTGTCTTGGCGCCCTCTGTCCTCTGCCAACTCCCTGGCCACACCTCAGGCGGAAGTGTTTGCCGAGAGGCTGTTGTTGGCCCCGAGAGGAAGTATGGTGTCATTAGAAATATGAATCACAAGTTAGAAATTTTACAGCTCCCAGTGTTATCACGGACTCCAGAACCTTCCGCAGAGTCTCAGTTCCCTAGTGATTTGCGGGAGATTTTGACTTAGAGCACCAAAGTAATGGGATTAGCCTAGTGCTGACTCCTCAGGACCCCAAGAGCTCTGACTGCGCTGGACTCTGCCGACCACAGGAAGAGTTTGGAGTTCAAGATACACAGCAATGCAATGTCTCTGTCGATCTCAAATCATTTCAAATTAAAAAGTTTATTTTTAAAAAATACATAACAGGGGCCGGCCGGGTGGCATAGGGGTTAAGTTTGTGTGCTCCCTTCATCGGCCTGGGGTTTGCTGGTTCGGATCCCCCTCGCAGACTTCCTCACCGCTTATCCAGCCGTGCTGTAGCAGGCGTCCCACATATAAAGTACAGGAGGATGGGCATGGATGTTAGCTCAGGGCGTCTTCCTCAGCAAAAAAGAAAATAAAAAAAGGAATGTCTTGGCCCTGAAACCAAACAGAAGATTCCTCACTTTATGGCCCAAACATATCACTTAATACTTTTTAAAGGGGTCATTCTCTTGCCCTTGGCTCACCCACAGGGCAGCTAATGGCCACAGCTGGCCATTGAGCACTTGACCTGGGGTTGGTCCACATTGAGACGTGCCCTAAGTACAAAATACGCACTGGATATCAAAGGTTTAGTATGAAAAAAGAATGTAAAATGTCTGATAATGTATATATTGATTGCATGTTGAAATGATAATATTTTGGAAATATTATGTTAAATAAAATATATTATTAAATTTGACCTCACTTGTTTCTTTTTACCCTTGTTAATGTGGCTGGTAGAAAATTTCAAACACACACGTGGCTCGCATTCGTGGCTCACATCCTGCTTCTGCTGGACGGTGCTGCCCCAGAGCATCCTTCCTCTCACCTCGGCGGGTGAGATGTCTCCCCTCGGATGGACACACACGAGATCCTATTCCGAATCTGCCCGTGTGACCACAGCCAGGTCCCTTAACCTCTGTAAGCCTTGCTTTCCTCATCTGGAATGTGGGTATTACAGCAGCGTCCGTGTCAGGGAGCTGTTACGAGGATTAAATGAGGTATTACACGTACAGTGTAAACCATGTACAATGTACATGTAAAGACGAAACGAGTTTCATTTTCTCTCCCAAGCCTCCTCGGGAGCACCTCGCCCTCTCTCCCCCCAGACCCTTCCGTCTTCCAAGATGCTTGGCTCGCTCCAGTTCTTCAAGGAGAAATACCTTTATTTGTCCTGGTTTTACCACTTACTGTTCAATTTCTCTCCTTCCTTCTGCAACTGACGTGAGCGGTCTACATTCCGTTCCCCTACTTTTTTTAACTTTAATTTTTTAGAGCAGTTTTAGAGAATTTAGAGCAGATTTAGCAAAATTTAGAGGAAGATACAGAGAGTTCCCATCCACCCTCTGCCCCCACACCTCCACAGCCTCCCCCATTATCGACATCCCCCACGGGATGGTACATTTGTTACAATGATGATCCTACACGATACATTGTTTTCACCCGAAGGCCACAGTGGACGTCAGGTTCATTCTTGGTGACCTACATTCTATGGGTTTGGATACATTATGCAAACATGTAATGACGAGTGTCCATCATTATGGTATCAGACAGAGTAGTTTCACTGCCCTGAAAATCCTCTGTCGTCTGCCTCTTCAGCCCTTCCCACCCTGCCAAATCCCTGGCCACCACTCATCTCTTTACTGTGACCATAGTTTTGCCTTTTCCAGAATGTCATATACTTGGAATCATACAGTATGCAGCCTTTTCAGATTGGCTTCTTTCACTTAGCAATATACATTTAAGGTTCCTCCGTGTCTTTCCCTGGCTCGTTTCTCTTCAGCGCTGGATAATATTCCATTGTCTGGATGGAGCACAGTTTATTTATCCATCCACCTACCGAAGGACATCTTGGTTGCTTCTGAGTTCGGGGAATTATGAATAAAGCTGCTATAAACATCCATGTGCGGGTTTTTTTGTAGGCATAACTTTCACCTCCTTTGGGTAAGCACAAGAAGCATGACTGCTGGATGGTACGCTCATTCCTCCACTTCTGACCCATCTACACCTTTCAAGATCCCTTGAAAACCCAGCTTCTGCCCAGACCTTGGGCCAAAACTATCTTAAAACTTCACCAATGACTTTCATCTCACCACGCCCTTTACCCGGCCTTCATCCTTCTCAACCCTTTAGATTAGAAAACAAAACAAAAATGGAGCTTAGGAATGCTCTCTTTTTTTTTAAGTACATTTTATTTCCACACTCCAGCTCTCTCCCAGTTGGCATCTAAGACTTTGCATCTTCCTGGAGACTGGTGAGAGGAAGTTGCTCCATTTTTAATCTCTAACCTCCTTGCGTTTGGAGCTCGAGGCCACCCCTCTTTGGAAACGGCCGTTCTTACCTGGATGGAGGCCCTCCCACTGGCCTGGAGGAAGAGGTGCCCTGTGGGGGCAGAGCCCCATCCTGGCGCCCCTCCAACCTGTGGTCCCTGGAGAGTAAGCGTGGAGCCTCCGGTCCAGTCTTGTCTTCATGCCACACGTGCTAAGCAGTAAACGGCTCTCCAGGACCCAAATAAAAAGGTCTTTATGAGGAGAACAAACACAAGCAGATGCCAGAATCCAATTTAAACGAATAAATAGACCCAATTCCAAAGGCTGCAGGCCACAAGATTTCGGGGAGACAAGCCAAGCCAGTGGTTTCTCGTGCGTGGGTTTCTTTTGTGTGTGTGAGTTGGGTTCTTAACGTGAGGGAGTAAGGGAGATCCCAGACCCCGTCAGCAAACCCCCGCGTCTCCCAGTCTGGGCACCCCAGCCCCTTGACGTGAAAGCAGAAACCACCGGTTTTCGCAATCGACAACTAGCCCTTCCATCTCACACTTAGAAATAAAGGCAAGCTGAATCTCACAGAGACTCAAGGAGAGGGGGCGTCCCAACCTCCTGGAGCCTGCAGTGGAGCTGGGGGCCCGGAAGACGACGCTGGACCCAGTGCGGGCTCTGGTGATCAGTTTGTCTTGTCATCTCAGCAACGCTGGCTCGTGTGTCCCCTGCTGGCACACACACGTGGCTGTTCCCTGTCTTGGCCTCCATCCCCTCCATCGACGCTTATTGAGCATTTCTGGGTGCCAGGCACTGGGAGGGGACGCACAGGAGAAGGAAACATCATCCTTGCCTTGCAGGAGCTCTGGTTCTGGAGTGAGAACTGGGATCACAGTCAGCTTCCAAGATGAGGCCCTGGAGATAGCGAGTGAGATGGGAGGGGGCGCCAGGAGTGAGCATGGGCGGAGCAGTGAGGACCACCTGGAGCTGGGCTGAGTGCTGGGGGCTAGGACAGAGGCGGCCAGACTCTGCTGTGAGGGAAGAGAGGCTGAGAGACCCCCACGGGGGTGGGGGTAGGGGGACAGTTATGAGGGATGTCCCTGCGACGTAAACCAGAGAGGTAGGAAGTGAGTCGGGAAGGACTTTGGTGCCATTTTAAGAAGCTGGTCAGTGTCCAGCAACTGATAAGAGAGCACTGAAGGACCCCAGGTGGAAGTGTGTCCTGTCCATCCCAGCATCTCCTGTGAGTCACCCTGTGGAGCAGAGGGTGAATTTGAGGGCTCAGTGACAGAGACAGCTAGCAGCCCCTAAATTCCCCAACCCCTCCAGACTACATTTCCCAGCACCCCTTGCCTCAGGTGGGGTCATGTGACTAGTTCTGGCCAATGGACTGTGAGTGAGAATGATGCGGCTGCTTCCAGGACCCACCCCTAAAACCTCCCAAGAGAAGTTCCAGCCCTTTCTGGTCTCCCAGTTGGACATGGAAGATCCAGGAGGATGCCGGGATGGAGCCACAGTACGGAAGGAGTCTGGGCGCCTCGATCACCATGGCAAAGACCACGCTGCGCCATCATAGATGGGGGACAGTTTCACTGCTGAAGCCACTTAGATTTCTTTTTTGTTTTTAAAGATTGACACCTGAGCTAACATCTGTTGCCAGTCTTCTTTTTTCTTCCTTCTTCTTCTCCCCAAAGCCCCCCAGTACATAGTTGTATATTCTGGTTGTGAGTGCCTCTGGTTGTGCTATGTGGGATGCTGCGTCAGCATGGCTTGTTGAGTGGTGCCATGTCTGCGCCCAGGATCCAAACTGGTGAAACCCTGAGCCGCCGAAGTAGAGCACGCCAACATAACCACTCGGCCTCCGGGCCGGCCCCTGCCATTTAGATTTTGAGATCGCTATTCCAGCATTGAACTCCATCTAACACGGCAGCTGTGGTTGAGAGAAGAGCAGAGCCTGAATCAGAGGGTGGTGATGGGAAGGAGGGCCAGAGTCCAGCAATACTCGGGCAGTACCATAATCACCACTTGACGATGAATTAGAGGCAGGACACGACAGAGGGAGCCACGTCCAGCACGGGACGGGGGGCCTGAGACTCCAGGATTAAGAAAATTCTTGAGAAAGAAGGTGACGGACGAGTCTAATTCACACTTGGCGACTCCGTGGCCACCTGGGTGGAGAAGCCTAGGCTATGGAGGCTGGAGCGCGAAGTTTGCGTCAAAGCTATAAATAGACGGTAACGAGCCAGGAAAGTAGTTAGACAAACAAGAACAACGATTAATCACGATTCAATCCGTGACAAGGGGGAGCTCAGGCACCAGTGATTTTTCTCCACCTGGTCAAAAAAATATTACGAGGAACACACGGGAAAAAAAAAATTCACGTCTAGTCCCTAATCTCTGGAAGTTTAGATCCTTAAAAGCTGGAGTTGATCATTGCTGAAAACCCCAACTTGTTTCACCAACTAGAAGAACACGAGTTAAAAAAGAATGTTCTCAGCTGAAGCAAACTTTTGAAGGGAGAAAAAGTCAGACCCGTTCCTCCATCTCTTCAAGCACTCGCCGGGGGCCCCTTTCCTGACTTGAATGGCGGTCACGGGTCCTCATCCAGCCAGGACCTGGAAAGTCGCTGGCCGGCATCTCGTGGCCTCACGGGGGTGCAGAAACAATGTGGCATTTTTTGAGGGAAATGGAGCATCTTTGCCACTCCGGTCCGTCAGTCACACCTCTGCTTTTGACCTAAAGCCTGGCTTTTTAGGGGGCCGTGGGAGCCGTGGCTGCCAGCAGGAGGAGGAGCCCAAAAGAATACCGTCTGTGTCTCTGCCCAGACGCCCCAGCCACCCACACTGGGCTCTTGTATGAGAGACTCGGAGCAAAACCGAAAGACCCCGAGCCTCGGGGGCCCCGCAGGGCTGGGGAGCCGGCCCAGCTCTGGGCTCCCTGAAACCCTCAGACTATTTTTCAAACACTGGGGTATTGGTTGAAATCCAAAGTCAGTTTTTCCAAGTTATTCTTTATTTCCCATCAATTTAACCCTATGTGTAGCTCCTCGGAAATTCAACCTTCAGGAGGGAATGCGTGTGTGTGTGAGGGTATGCGTGTGTATGCATGCGTGCTTGTGGGTATACATGCGTGTGTGCGTATGCACATTACAGAGGAAGAGGATAGAAAATAGCACTTGGGAACAGGGGCCCGGGTAAAGAAGAATTGCAAGCAATAAATACATCTCCCTTTCTATTGCCCACCAGCACTCAACAAGGATAAGCTGGACTAAAGCTTCAAAGCTGACACTATGTCATTCTGTCATGAAGGGGAGTGTGTGGTTGAACTGTGTCCAGTCCAAATTCCTATGGTGCAGTCCCGACCCTCGGCACCAAGAACGTGACCCGATTTGGAAGTAGGGTCTTTACAATTGTGATTAGTTAAGATGAGGTCACACTGGAGGGGGGAGGCCCTGATGCAATATGACTGGTGTCCTTAGAAAAGGAGGAAATATGGACACAGACATGCGCGCAGGAGGACGGCCATGTGGAGACTGGAGAGATGCTGCCGAGGAACCTCCAAACGCCCAGCGGGGGGCCTGGAGCACGTCCTCCCTGGGGCCTTCGGAGGGAGCGTGGCTGCCAACACCTTGGTCTTGGACTTCTAACCTCCAGAACTTCGAGGCGAGACCTGCCCGTTGTCTAAGTCACACGGCTGTGGTTTCGGTCCCAGGAAACTAACACAGGAGTCACGATGTTGATGTCCGAGGGTGAGTCATCAGAAAGGCGTTCCTTTGTGGTTCCTTGGGATATATTTTATGGTTTTTCCTAACAGATTTCCGTTCCTTTTGTGTGTGTGTGTGTGTGTGTCGGGTACATGCAGACTGATAACGATGAGTCCGCGTCTCCGCCGCACACCAGAACCTGTGGTTCCTTCCTTCTTCTTTCTGAGGAGCAAGGAACTTTCTTTACCCTCGTCTAAACTACATCCCTAACCCACGCTTGCCTCCCTGTTCTCCTTCACTGCATTTAAAAAATAGCCCCTCCACGCCGTCCTCACCCGGGGAGGTGGGGAGTGATGCGTCTCGATGGCCAAGAATGTGGCTCTGAGGGACGAAGCCCTCGGCTTCAGCATCTCTGCTCGATCCCTTCTTATCCTCAAGATTTCATACAGCTGTACGATGGGGACATTAACATCTTGTGAGGCCTGAAGAAGGTAATGCCCAGAAAGCCTAGTCCACACACTAGTGTTGCCAGGGGCCAAGTTTTCTAAGATGCGTTAAATCTGCTCATTCCATCGGTAAACACAATCGAGAACCTCCTACCTGTTGTGTCGGGTTCTAGGTGCTGGAATGCAAGCATAAATGAGAACAGTCGCCCCCCAGGACAGAAAATGAACGAACGAGCATAACGTGCGTCCAGGTGGGTGGACTCACATAAGTCACGCTGCGTCAAGGAAGGAAGTCACAGAAGAACAGATGCAGTAAGATACATACACAGGTTAAAGACAGGCACAACTTAATGTTTCGGGAGCTGTCCGGACGTGTGTGGACGCGTTTAAAGAAACACAGAGGGGCAACTAACACCAGCTTCAGTGGAACTTGTTAACTCTGGTGGGACGCCAGGGCTCCCATTGTTTTGTTCACTGATATTTCCGTTCCTCAAACAGTGGAAGCTGTGTGGCTTTTGTTATATTGGTCTCCACATCTTTTTGAGCATCTGTAGTTTCTATTTTTTTAAAAAATCAAAGGAAAGATAACAGGATCGAGAACCCGGCGTCCACTTTCTTTTCCAGTGTCCCAGCTGCCGAAATGCCATTTTGCCTGTGGTTTGGGTCGTTCCTGCTGGTTTCTAGCCCTTATTAACCAAGAATTTGCTCACACCCTTAATAAAATTTTAAATTACAAACGCTGCCTAGGAGAACCGGAGAGCACAGCGGCTACATCCGTGTTCCTTTCGTGTTGCACATTACAGCGCATTAATTTATAGGGAAAAACTGGCCCCGGGCCCATAACTGAGAAAGATCGCTCAGAAACACCCTCTCTGTGGTGCTTTTATATATTTAATGCCAAAGGAATGAAGAAGGGAGGGGGGGCTGGAGGAGAGGGGGCTCAGCTATTTACTACGACTCTGCCCCCAGCCGCTTTCCTGCCAACAAATTCTTTCCAGTTCTCTTTTCAAAGGTTTCTTGGCGAAGCAGCGAATAAAGACCCCATAGCAGGCCGGCCCTTCTCAACGACAAAGTGGGGCTACTGCGGGCCGAGCTATTGACTCCGCAGCGAAGGCACCTGAGGAGGAGAGAGGAGGGCACATGTGTGCAGCTGGGTCTCGCTGGAGGGCAAGTGAAAGCAGGCCGGCCTCGTGACTCGGCGACCGAGCTCGGGAGGGTTCTGGAGTGTTTCCGAGAGCAGAACATAAGGTCCCACTGATGTGGAAAACTAGAGGGGCAGAGAGCTGGTTTAGGGAACCGTCTCCCTTTTAACAGGCCCCACCTCGGCCCCTGCCCCCATCCTTAGCTGGCTTTCCGGAGTGACCGACAGGGATGTCACAATTTCCCTACCACATCGCTTGGTCTCGCTAGGACTGGCCTCTGAGAGCTGGCCTTCTATCCTGCCTTTATTCCCAAATTAGGGATAAGGGGGATAACACCCTCATTCTGCTGGAAATCTGAATTGGTGGTCCCATGTCCCGGACGTGTGACGTTAGAATCCTCGACTCTGAAAGGCGTCATCTTTGCAGGCGGAGAAGCTGAGACCCTGGGTGCTCTTCCCAGGTGACCCAGAATCACAGGCAAAGTGTTGACGCTGATGGGACTGTCACGTCAGCTCTGGGACAAAAGCTTTGGCCCCCTGATTTTTCTGGCAAAACCAGGTAGAAGCATTAAAAAATGTCCTTCCCCTCGGTGACTTTCACAGCAAGACCACAAAGTGGATCCTTTCCGTGGAGTGCCCAGGATGACATCCATGTCCCCGGGAGCCACTCCTGCGGAACCACTGAGACCACCAGAGCATCGTCATCCTTATCAATTTTCTCTTTTTCGATGACCAGCCGGCCTCCCTGACAGAGCCTTCTTCGCCAGCGGCTTCAAGCGGGAATCGGGCCGTTTTCTAACATCGGTTGCACCAAGTTTATGAAATCCGACGTTTTTGTCCACATTTGCTGCCTCACTTTGCAGCCTCTTTTACGGGTTTTTGCCTCGCTTGGTGGCTGTTGGAAACATGAGCGAGAAGATGACTGTAGGTCACGCGGACAAAGAGTAAGAGGAGGACATGGAATTAGCCTCTGACCCAGTGATTCCGCTCCTGGGTGCGCCCCAAAGAACCGAAAACACGCACACATACACGTTATGTTCACAATAACCGAAGGCTGGGGACAACCCGGGTGTCCTTCAGTGGATGAACAAAGCGTGGAATATCCATGTGGTGAAATATCCTTCGCCACAGAAAGAACGGAGCACTGACGCCTGCTACAACACGGATGGACCTTGAAAACATGATGCTGAGTGAAAGGAGCCAGACACAAAAGGCCACGTACTGTGTGATTCCATTTATAGGAAATGTCCAGAACAGGCAAATCCGGAGAGACAGAGGGCAGATCCGTGGTTGCCAAGGGCTGCGGGAAGGGGAGATGGGGAGTGACTGCTAATGGGTACAGGGTTTCCTTTGGGGTGATGAGAATGTTCTGGAACTAGATACAGGTGGTGGTTGCACAACGTTGTGAATGGACTAAATGCCAGTGAATTGTGCTGTTAAAATGGTCAACTTATGTTATGTGGCTTTCACCTCAATTTTAACAAAGATAATAACGGGTGGTCGAGTGAGGCCTGATTTGATGAGGGCTCAGTACATTGGTGAACATGTTCCTGCGAGGATCACCACGCGTGCCACCCAGAAGGTGGGCAGGCCACGCGAACTTAGGTAGCGAGGACCTTGTCTTTCGTGTCAGCCCCTGGCCTCTTCAACTCCAGGTCTGGCTTTGGACCCCAGGAGCGATCCAGAGTCCAGGCAGGATGTGGGCCCAAGAGGGCCACGCTCCAGCCCAGAGTTCATGGCGTCTGGCTTTGACCGTGGCACCTGGACAGGACGATGAGTTCAGGCAGGGAGGGGACCCGGTTAGGAGCACTAGCTCATTCCTCTGAGTGAGGGACGGGCAGCTGGCCACTGTCCAAGCTCCTGGATGGGCTTGGTGGCCTCAGAGACCCTGGAGCAGGTCCAGAAAGCAAAACCACAGCGGACAGAATGAGAAAGCTGCGGGGGACAGGAGCAGAGAACGTGAGCTTTGGTACCAGACAGGCCCGCCTTTCACACCAGGCCCCACTTCTTACTGGCAATGTGACATGGGGCCCCTCAGTTACCACACCTGCCGAGTGGGGACAGTAGCCCCGCCTCACAGAGCTGTGAGAATTCCAGGTGGTAACATTTGTCGAGTACCCAGCCATCATTATTATTAGTTACTGTCACCATTATTTTGCAACTTCAAGAGCCATGAATGAGGACCGAGGGCCCTTCAGAGCCGACTTGCACCTGGGAAGTCCACGATGCTGCCATCAGACCCCTTTACCTGCCGGGTCCTCAGGTCTCAGGATGAGAGGGAGCGGGGCACACACAGCTCCTGACCTGCTCGCTTTTCCACTCCAGCCTGAAAATGCCCAACAGGAGAGGAAGATGGCTGTCCACCCCCAGGACCAGGAGGGCAGCGCGGGGGGAGGCAGAGACAGAAGGGGCCGGCGGGCAGAGCCACAGACGCTGGAGACAAGATCGGGGGGACTCTGGGGCTGTGGGCTGACCTTTGAAGCTTCCGCTGGGGGTCTGGCCCACAGGGAGCCTCACCTGGGCCTCCGCCCCTCCGCCGTCTGGAGCCCCAAGACTTGGTCCCTCACACAGGGGCTCATAACCTGGGGTCCGAGAACGTGGACGGGGGAAACATCCTTTATTGCTGTTTTCACCAGCTGCTACTGCATTTCCCCCTGCTACAAATTTCCTTCTCTTGCAAACCACCATAATTAACAGGATCTGTGCCTTTATTCCCTGTAAAACTCAGAGGTGTTTGCCTGTCGTGTTACAGCTGTTGCAGCTGTCTGTGAGTGTCATCTTTACCGGTCATTTCTCCAAAGTTACGGAGGTTCCAGACTGCAGCTAGATTGCCTTATTTAATGCATCTATAAAGAAGCATGTGCAGGCTGGCCTGGTGGCTGAGTGGTTGAGTTCCCGTGCTCTGCTTCGGCGGCCCAGGGTTTGCCAGTTCAGATTCTGGGTGTGGACCTAGCACCACTCTTCAAGCCATGCTGTGGCAGCGTCCCACATGGAAGAACTAGAAGGACTTACAACTAGGTTGTATATACAGTCATGTACTGGGGCTTTGGGGAGAAGAAGAAGAAAAAAAAGAGGGAGATTGGCAACAGATGTTAGCTCAGGGCCAATCTTCCTCACCAAAAAGTAACTTAAAAAAAAAAGAAGCACGTGTGATCACAGTGTCATAAGCCTGTTTGATATCGTGATAACTGTTTTAGTACAATTGGTTATCTTCGCAAACCTATGTATTTTATGTACACATTTAAAAACATTATTCTGAGGTGGGGTCCCTGGGGGTCCATCAAACGGTGAAGGGGTTGGTGGCATGCAGGATGACGTGTGCCTGCCGCCAGCCTCGTCGCTGTGGAGTGGGTGTTTATTCAATTATGTGTTGCCTTTTCCAGAATGGGTTTGAGCCGCTGGGAGTGAGCGAGGCATGCTGGAAACAGCAGGAGGATGCCCGGAGCAGACAGCTGCCATCCCAGGGTGTGCTCCCCTGGGGGGCCCAGCAGCCTCCTAACAGGTCCCCTCCCCCTCGCTTCCTCTCCTCTTCTTAACCTGGGCACCCGCACGCGGCAAAACATGAGTCAGTCGTGCTATTCTCCTCCTCAAAACCCCTTCACCAGCTTCCAGGGAAGCTTGGAACAAAATCCAGACTTTCCACTGGGTGGTGTGGGCTCCACCCTCTTTGGACTCCGTCTCCTAGCACCTTCCCTCTCACTCTGCTCCAGCCGCGCCGGCTGCCTTGCTGGCTCTGAGCACATCAGCTTCCCTCCGGCTCAGGGCCTTTGCACTTGCTCTTCCCTCTGCCTGAAAAATTCTTTCCCCAGATGCATGCGTGCCCTGCTCCTTCACTTGAATGAGGGCTCTGCTCAAACGTCATCTCCTGAGAGAAGCCTGCACTGGCCACCCTGCCTCAAACATGCCCTGTCCTCTTCACTCACAAACCCACCATGCCAGCTTTTCTTTTTTCCCCAGAGCACTCGTTACTACCTGACTACATTTCGCAGGTCCGCGTTATTGTTTATTGTCTGTCTCTGCAACTAGACCGCCACCTCCAGGAGGAGAAGCGTGTTTGTTCACGGTTTTATCCCAATGCCCGGGACAGAGTCTGACACGAGGTGGGGTCTCCTGAAATAGAGGACAAATGAGGGAGTGAAAGGACGCGTCGGGCACTTGAAATCACTTGGATAGATGGACAATGTCTGCTTTGCTTTGAGCTAATCTGCCATCCAAGGATCCTTTTTTTTTCTGCTTTAACATTTCTCCTTTATTTAAATTTCTTTATTGAAATAAAATTCACATAACATAAAATTAACCATTTTCATGCAAAAAGTTCAGTGGCAGTGTATTCACAATGTTGTGCGACCAGCACCTCCATCTAATTCCAGAACATTCTCATCACCCCAGAAGAAAATCCCGAACCCATTAAGCAGTCACTTCATACTCCCCGCCCCCATCCTTTGGGAACCATCCCTCTACCTTCTGTGTCTCTGGATTTACTCATTCTGGATGTTTCATATAAATAGAGTCTATGGCAGGTGGCCTTTTGTGTCTGGCTTCTCCCACTCAGCATCACGTTTTCAGGGTCCATCCACAATGGAGCAGGCGTCAGTATTTCGTTCCTCTTTGTGGCTGAATCATATTCCGCTGTGTGGATGGACCACAGTTGCTGACCCATTCAGTCATGGATGGACATCTGGGTAGTTTGGGATCTAAGGACCTTGAGCAAAATTCAGGTATTTAATTCACAAGACCAGGAACCCCGGGGGGGACGGTATATCCGAGGGCCACTGAAGATCACAGTGGACTTAGCTCAGCTTCCTGCGGTGGGCGATGGCCTCCAGGTGTCAGAGCAGGAGGTGGTCAGAAAGTTGGACCTGTGGATGACACTGACTGTGGGACGCACCCCTCACAGACCGGGTGCCACAGGATTGTCAAAGAAGGGATTTCTCCTGGTGGAAAGGGAGCCATTATAGACTGAATGTTCGTGTCCCCCCAAAACCCATATGTTGAACCCTAACCCCCAGTGTGATGGTGTTAGGAGGTGGGGCCTTGGGAGGTGAGCAGATTTAGATGCGGTCATGGGGGTGGGGCCCCCGATGGGGTTCATGCCCTCATAGGAAGAGGAGGAGAGACCGGATCTCGCTCGCTCTCCACCACGTGAGGACACGGCAAGAAGGCGACCATCTGTGAGCCAGGAGGCGGGCTCTCACCGGACGTCGAATCTGCCCGCACCTGGATCTTGCACGTCCCAGACTGCAGGTCTGTGAGAAATAGATGTCTGTGGGTTAAGCCCCCAGGCTGTGGGGGGCGTTCTGTTCTAGCAGCCGGCCCTAAGTCGGGCGCCTTCCACCGTGACTGCAGGTGGACGGCCGCAGAGCCTCAGTCCTGGGACTTCTCATCTGGAGCTCTCATCACAGCACCACCAGGGCGCCTCCTCCACACCTTCTCGGGGGCCAGGTCTGCTCCCCGCCCGGCACGCAGGGCATCCAGGTGCCCTGCAGCTTCCTCAGAGTCAACCTGCCCCACAGGCACCTCCAGTGCTCCGACCCGCAACGAGTTCAGATCGTGGCGCCACAGTCGCCTTGTGACCCAGGCTGGGAAATTGTGGCCACTGCTGCCTCTCTTTCCTCCTTTCCAGAGTCCTGGTTAGTGGGTCACTGACTCTTGTTAAGAAGGCAGAATTAACATCTTCTGAATGGAATCTGTTCTTTCTTTTCTGTTCCCCCCATCACGGTGGGGGCCAGGCCTGCATCGCTTCCCACCTGGACGATTTTTGTAGGCTCCTAACTGTCTTCTTGTCTCATGTCTCCGACTTGCCTCTTTTCCTGCAAAAGTGCTAGTTCCAGACTTGGGCATAGTGTTTTGTTTTTTAAATATAGGGACCACAAAAGAGTTAGCAACTTTTACGAACACTTAATTTTGCAAGATAAAAATGTAACAAAAAGAGAGGTCAGCAGGGCCTGCCATCGCCACCACTGAACAAAGAGAAACAGTAGGAAACGAATTCCACCCCCAACGGGTACGACAAACTAGAGCAAAGCCTCACGCCTTCTTCTCTGTCTCATTTCATCTGAGACCGAAAAACCCATGTGCAGTCCTGGCCTTGGGGACTAGACAGGCATTCGGAGCCGCTGGCCCGTGGAATAAAGTCCAGACAGCAGCATAGCTCACAAGACCGCAGTCTTTTTGAGAGGAGAAGAAAGTAAGACGACAGACCAAGATGAAAAAATAAAAAGGGATCTGAGTAAGAAAAGGGGGAATTCGTATGGAAAGGAAACCCACACTGGCTGTTCAAAACTGTGTATTGGAGAAATCAACCAAGAGACAACACAGAAGATAGAAGGAAGTACGGACGCCGGCACACAGAAGGAAAAGAGGTGGAAACAGAGAGAGGATGCTGGTGGAAAAGAATGACAGTATCTTAGTAACTGGAGAAAGTGAGACTGCCAAAAAAATCAAATCCGTCAAAAATTATTATTGAAAGAAAATCTTTAATGTTTAAAAACAGAAACAATACTCCAAAATCACAGTTTGCATACACACAAAAACCGGGATCGGCTGCAGAAAGTGGAAAATAGCTTAGCATTATTTGTCTCATTTTACATAGACACCATTTCATTCCTGACCTTGATAATTATAGAGAGACCTGAATATTTTTTATTTAAAGGCTAATGCTAGTGTAACTAAAACCACGTTACTTCGTTCACATCACCAGAGGGAAAAAGAAGAAAATACTATCTATACATAAAGAGCATTGAATAATGGAAATCGCAAAGACGACCTAGAACACACAACCAGATGAGAGAAGGAACACAGAGTGTATCAGCTGTGAAAACAGACACAAATTGGTTAAACGGCACAAAGATGTTTAATGCTGATTCAAAAAACAAAATTCAACTACACACCATATGCAAGGGATACACATAAAACAAGGGGACACAGTGAGGTTAGAAATACAGAGGGCAAAACCGTGCTGGCCAAACGCAGAAGAGAGAACAAGATTGAGAGAGAGGGAGGGAGGCAAAAAGACGAATAAAGCCAAGGAGACAGCGAATTCTTCAGAGGCCGGAGGATACAGCGGATAAAGCGTCCCGTGGGTCCCTCTGTGTTGCTGAAACCACTGAGCACGGATAACCCGGCAGTGGGTCTCACTACAGACTGGGAGAAGAGAAGGTTGAAACCTGACCTCCATCCCCCATCGCTCCCTCTCCCCGGCCCCCAGCACATTTCCGCATCCTCGGTTCTGACAGAGAGCTTAATACTTTTCCAGAGTCTTTGACTCAAAGACGTCCTTTCCTCTCTCCAAGGAACTTATGTTCAGAAATCATTCCAGGCATTTGGAATTCAGAATACAAACATTTCTGAGGCAACCCAGGCCCCAAACTGCCTTATTTTTTCCTTGACACCTGTCCTCAGGGCTCATTCCTGCTCTCTCCAAGCTGGCTGCTCTCGTCCTGTCCCCGGCACGCCGTGCTTATTCACAACGAGGCAGGTTTCTCTGGGGATAAGGAATAAACTCATCCTTCTGTTCATTGTTTAACACCAACCCACACGCCCTTTGGGGATTGGAGCGTGCTGGAGTGTCCAGTGGCACAATCATAAAGGTGGCCTCCCCTTCACAACAGCCAAAAAGTGGACACAGCCCCCACGGCCATGGGTGGATGAATGGATACACAAAATGTGGTCTATCCTGCCATGGAGTACTATTCAGCCGTGAAAAGGAAGGAAGCAGTGACACGTGCTGAAATATGAGCCACCCTGGGGGACGCCATGCTGAGCGAAAGCAGCCAGGCACAGAAGACCACAACATTGTGAATGCACTAACGCCACTGAATCGGACACTTAAAACGGCTTTAAGAGTAAATCTTATGTCGTGTATATTTTGTTACAATTTTTAAAAATGGAAAAAAGAAAGCGGCCTTCCTGCTGTGGCATGTGGACCATCCCCTCGAGAGTGGCCAGACCCTGGATTATATGCAGGTGAAACACCCACGCCGGGTTTTAAGCTGGGCCGGAATTGGGCGACCTGCATTTTGCTTGTCGGTGGGGTTTGGTGACACCGGTCCTGTCGCGTACCGCTAACCTCCGTCGCTGGGCGTTTTCCATCAGCCTGGCTGGCTGTCCGCATGGGCAACAATGTGTCATGGAGCGCTGGGATGCTGTCATTTTCCTGGGGCCGCCCTAACACAGCACCTCAAATCTGGTAGCTTAAAACAACAGAAACCGATTCTCTCACTTTCTGGAGACTGGAGGTCCGAAACCGAGGTGTGGACCGGGCTGCGCTCCCTCTGAGACCCAGGGAGAATCCTTGCTTGCTCTTCCAGCTTCTGGCGTTGCCCGTGTCCTTGATGGTTTCATTCTGGGTCCACCCAGATAACCCAGGGTCACCTCCTGTCTCAAGAGCCTTTATCACATCTGCAAAGACCCTTTTTCCAGACATGGTCACAGTCACAGGTTCCAGAGACTGGATGTGGACGTCTTTGGGGACGCCACCATCTACTGAAGGAGGCCGTGAGACCAAACAGGCATGCAGCACCCGGATCAGGGAAACCCTTCGGTGCCAGGACGCCACACCGCCCCCTCTCCTAGCACAGGGCCCAGGATTCCCAAAACTTCCCACCTGCCCCCTCCACTGACACTGGGGCCTCAGCCCATAAATGCGGCCGCCCCTGCTCTCCTGAAATCCTGTCACAGCCCCGCGCTGGGCGCCTCACAGGGCCTGTCCTCTGCCTCCCTATCTGCACTCGCATTCTGTTTTGATTCACGTGGAGGCAGGAGACTTGGGGGGGCCTCAAATCCCTCCAAACCACCGATTGGTGCCACCACGACGCTCTCCCCTTCCTGCCCTGCATAACCCTTGACAGGCATCTCAAAAGAGAGCCGAGAACCAGAGAGCAACACAGTGCAAGTCACCCACGAGAGCCAGCGAGAGCCCTGCACACGTGGGGCCGACTTCCAGATCCTTCCAGGCCTTGTCTGCTTCCCAAAGAAAGGGGGCTTCTGCTAGTTCAGCGTCCCAGACCACCGATGGTGGTGACTCCGTGAGCTGAGACATTCTGGGTGGGTGCCAGGCGGTGCCGACGAGGCTTCTGGGTTAGGAATCAGGAGAAATAAGGAGGATTTAGGGACTGCTGGGCACTGCCCACTTCCTTTCTGGTGCTGGCTGTCTGTCATCATCGCTGCTGCAGGTGGAGCCCGGAGCATGAGCTCCAAGACGCCCCCGTCTCCCCACCTGTAAGTGGGCCTGGCCCTTGTTTTCTCTCCAGAAAAGTCTGCAGAGGTGATGTCAGAAGAGAGGCCAGGCCAGGGGCTGGCGGGCAGTGTCCCTCCTCAGAGCCCAGAAGGACAAACACGTGCCCGAGGGACCCCAGACAAGGCCCTGGCCCCCGATGCCAGCCTGCGCCGCCGAGGGCCCCACCGCGTCCCTATCCCCAGGCCTCCCCCATGGCACCAGCCCTTTCTGTCTGGTCCCTCCCTGCCCCATCCCCTGCTCCTCCCTCCATCCCTCCCTCCCTCTAAAGCTGTTTTCTTCCCAAAGCAAGAGCAACGCCCACTCAGTGAAGAAAATGTAAAATCTACAGAAATGCGTAAAAGAGAGTCCTCCCACTCAGGTGACGTGTACAACGGTGACACTCGAGCACATGCTCCCAGTGCGCAGGGCTCTGAGCCAAGCGCTGGACACGTCAGCACGTTCCACCCGCAGCAACCCCGGCAGTCAGTGCTGCCCTTGTCCCCATTTTACAGCTGGGAGCACCGGGGCTCGAGGTCAGCCAGCAAGCGGAGGAGCTGGACCGTGAAGCTGGCCGCTAGCTGCTCTCCCCACCGGCCCCCAGCCCTTCCTTGTCCCTGTATTTGGGTGCATGTTCGCCACAGACCCGAGAGGGTGCTGTTCATCGAGTGCTTTTCCACCAGCATCTGCAGGGCCGCAGCCGGTCCTGCGGGCCCCTCACTTCCCTTCCTCCCAGGAATGTCTGACGGCGCTGAGAAGAGCAGGCCTGTCCTCCGCCCCTCCAGGGTAAACGTTTCAGCACCGCGCTGCCAAAAGAGAAAAAGGATCCCCTCCTCGGATTAAAAACCCGCAGAACCAGGCCACGGAGAGTCAAAGGGAGCTCTATGCAGGGAACCACCAGGGAGGGGGCGATGGGGCCGTCCTAGAGCTGAGCCCCCACCCCTCCCAGGCGGGGCGCACGGCTGCGGTCACAGGCCGAGGGCTCAGGAGAAAGGCAGGGCCAAAACTGGGCACAGCCGTGGACTCAGCTCCGGGCACTGAGCTGGGTCCTTCCTCCAGGGCCCCGGCTGAGGTTGCCAGCTGGGGCGGCGGCTTGGGTTCTGACACAAGAGGTCAACCGCGCTTCATCAGGGCACCCAGAGCAGCCAGTCCCCCAATTCTGCAGCGGCAGCAACCACCCCTTTATCTCAGCTCACCGGGAAACGAAATAATTTTCATTAAGAAATAAAGGCCCGCGGAACATTCATGTGGGAGGGAGAGGGGGCGCATTTGGTTAAGCTGGCGACGAGGGCCTTGGTGGCCTCCAAGAGATGGGAACCACATTGACAGTTTGTCCCCCTAACCACACACATCCCTGAGGTTGCTTAACGGGACACACAGAGAAGGGTGCGTTCTCATCCACGTGTGGTAGGCTGGGTTCCGGATGCTTCTGTAGGTGCTGTGGTCATGGCGCTGGGAATCAACTTCAGGCACGGAAGCTGTCCTCATTATAAACATTCCCTGAGGATCCGAATGAAGTGGGGAGCACAAGATGCAGCCAAGGCCAGCGCAGTGCCCAGAGCGCACTGACCGGAGGCAAGCACAACACTTTAGCGGGAATGAGGCGTGATGTGTCCTGGGCCCTCGCCAAGCGCCAGGCACTGTTCCAGGGCCTCACATGTACTGAAGGTCAGTTAATCCCCACAACAGCCCAAGCAGCCAGGTACTATTAGCGCCCACTTTACAGATGAGGAAACTGAGGCACAGAAAGATTCGACAACTTGCCAAGAGCGCACAGAGAGTAAGCCACAGAGACGGGATTCAAAACCGGGCGTGTGGGAGCCCCTGCACGACCACACCGTGTGCAGAAATGCTGGTGCTTTCAGACGAGAAAGCAGGGGGCCCGCCCCTCCCGCAGACAGACGCACAAGCACACACTAACAAAATTCTCCTTAGAATCCGCGTGGTGCGGCCCAGAGATTTTGTTGTTACTGTTTGTTGTTTTCATTTTATTATGACTTTTGATTTTAACATAGATTAAGACTCATAAAAAGTTGCAAAAACACACACAGAGAGGGTTCCTTGTACCCTTCGCCCCGCTTCCCCGGGGACAGCCTCCTGCACCCCCGTGGCTGGGTCAGCATCGGGAAGCCACGTGGCACGGCGCTGGGAACTCCGGTCCAGACCTTATTCGGATCCCACCCAGTCTGTAGGAGCCCGGTTTTGAGAGGAGTGAAAACACGACGCAAGAGCTCAGCCTTTCAGTTTGAACTGGGGCAGCCAGACCCCCGAGTGTGAGAATCTGAAGGGATTTCGAGATGTGTCCCCCAGGCCCGTCATTTTACAGAGCCTCTCAGTGTGGGCACTGGGCTGGGAAGACAGGTGGAACCCGCCCTCCCAAGGACTCGACTCTGGGGCCTGGAAGGAGACAGGGCGCCCAGGGCCTCCGGCGGGCACGGAACCCGCTCAGCCTCTGAACCGCATCCTCCCACTCGCACTCTGAGCCGGGACCCGGAGCCTGCGAGCAGAGCCAGAGCCGGGAGGCGGCGGCCGGGCTGAGCGCCGCTGCGCCGGGTGAGTGTACACGTCCGAGCCCGCCTGCTACATCCAGACCATCCACATGGCTGTGGACGCCCGCTGACCGTGGGAGGAGGAGCTCGGGGAGCACAGCATGGGTCTCCACGCTTCCCTCGGGTGAAATCCCAGACAGAGCCTTTGAAAAGTGCGGCGGCGTCTACGTGTAACGAAACGCACAGACCTTTGGTGCACAGCTGGAGAGATTTTGCCAAACGTGTACACTCACGGAACCAACCTCCCAGTCACGATCTAGAACATTCCATCACCCCCAGAGAGTGTCCTGCCTCTTCCAGTCAATCCTCCCAGAGGTAACCAAGCCCTAGGCTGGCCTCTCTCCCCGAGGCCAAGTCTTGCCTTTTCTAGAATTTCACAGGAAGGCCTCACGCCTCACGTGCCCTTGGGGTCTGGCTTCTCTCTCCCGGCATCAGGAGCCTGAGGGTCACGCTGGCCGGCTGTGCCAACAGTCCGTTCACTTTTATTGTGAGCAGCACTCCACAGTGTGAATACACCACGGTTTGTCTATCTGCCACCTGGTGATGGACGTTCGGGCTGTTTCCAGGTGCCAGCTCTCACAGATGGAGCCGCTGTCAACAGTCCTAGGCAGCCTTGTATGAGCATCCGAGCCCGTTTCTTTCTTTTCTTTTTTTTTTTTTTGAGGAAGATTAGCCCTGAGATAACATCTGCTGCCAATCCTCCTCTTTTTTGCTGAGGAAGACTGGCCTTGAGCTAACATCCATGCCCATCTTCCTCTACTCTATATGTGGGACGCCTGCCACAGCATGGCTCGTGCCCATTTCTCTCGGTGAGCACCTGGGAGTGGAAGCTGGGACACAGGTCGGAGGAGGTTCAACTTGATAGAAGGGACTTTGGAGGGAGCAGAGAGAGAAACCGTTGCTGTTTTAGGCTCCCCCACTTGTGGTGATTTGTCACAGCAGCCCACGGAAAGGAACACAGCCATCCTTTCCAGCAAAAACATCGAGGCCCAAAGACAGGACGTGACTGGCACGGGCCACTCCTCTTGCAGCCTGAGTGGGACAAACCCACCTTTCAGCCCTTCTGGGAGACCCGGGGAATGCAGGGACCCGCCCCCCCGACCTTGCCAACGGCGTCTTGGCGATCGGCCAGCTGCTCTCCCTCCCAGAGCTAGAAGCTTCTATCAAGGGCCACTCTGTGCTGGGTCTGAGTTTGCCCTGTGGGGGGCCCAGCACTCACGGGGGGCGGGGGTGGGGGCTTTGGGAACATTGATTCAGGCATTCAACAAACTTTTCGGAGCAACTCTGCAGCCTCTGGAGATGAATGAGCCACTGTTCTGCCCATAGAGCCTGCAGCCCGGTGGGCAAGAGGGAGTCAGAGAGACAATGAGAACGAGGGTGCTGAGTCCTAAGCACCACGAGCAAGTCGAGCAAGTCGGGGCCGGGGCTGGGAGGCTGCGCTGAGCGAGCCAGGTGTGGGGCACTAGAGCTGACACTGGGGGAGGGAGGTGGTCTTTGGGCTGAACCTTAAAGGACCAGCACCGGGTTTGGGGGGAAGGGACTGCCAGGATGAGGAAGAGCACGTGCAAAGGCCTGGAGGCTTGCCCGGGGCACTGTGAGAAGAAACAGCAAGCGATGGGGCAGCAGAGGCCAGTCACAAAAGGACTGTCTGCCGGGCCGGGGAGGGGAGATTATATCCTGAAAGCCATGGGGAACCGTGGAAAGGCTTTCAATAGGGAACTGCTGTGAGCAGATTTGCTTTCTAAAAAAGAAACAAAAAAAAAAAAAACCACACCACAAACAAACAAAACCAAAAATCACCACGAGGGCGGGGCGGAGGATGGCCGTGTGGGGTAGTGGTCAGAGTGCAGGCCTGGGAAACAGCCCAGGTGCCCGTCCTGGCTCTGCCCCTTACTTGTGTGCTTTTGGGTAAGTCTTTACTTTCTCTGTGCCTCAGTTTCCCCATCTGTAAAATGGGGATAAACTTGGTGCCTACATGATACGGTTATTGTGAGAATTAGAGGAGTGAACTGCAGGAAGGTTTCACAGCCGCCTGGCACGTGGTAAGACGTGAACAAACGGTAACCACTTAGGGAGATACACTGGGGACAAGGAGCGAGGTTGGGGCTCCTGCCATTGTGCGGGTGAGGGGAGGGGTGCCGAGGAGGGGTGCGGACAGGGTCTGGCGGCCCCACTGATGCAGGAGCCCAGGGGAGAAGCGGGACAGGGGAGAGGACCACAGGTGTCTCTGTCCTCGGTCACACCGCCCCCGGGACTGCCCCTAGAAAGTCTGCACGCAGCTCCTCAGCTGCCAGTTTCTGTGAAACTTTCGGCAGCAATTTGTTTAAAAACCAAGAAGCAAAAGAAATAAAAGGAGAAGAAGCAATGAGAAACACACGCTCCCCTTTCTGAGGAGCGAGCAGACCCAGCCTCCAGCGAGCAGGAGCCCCGTGGTGGTCCAGGCCCCGCCAGCCCGCGGCCCGTCGTCCGGCAGGTCCCGATGAACGCGTCACGGCAGAGCTGGCTGCCTCCGCGTGGCCTCCCGCGGGCGAGCAGCTCCCCCGACACGGAGGGGTTTGAGAGAGACGCTGCCCCGGCTGGAGCGGCCTTCAGCCCTTGTTTCTCCTTTCTGGGAAGCGGGAAGAGGAGCAGGTGTGCGGAGGAAGCGGCCCCGAGCGGAGAAATAAAGAGGCAGAGATGGCCACCGTCCCCCCACCCAGTGCCGTTCCCCAGGGGCTCCTGGACGAGGCTCCCAGGAACGGAACAGGGTAAGCATGGCCTGCACACAGCATCACAGAGATGTGGAAATGATTCCCTCTGCGTGAAGCTGGTCAGCAAGAGGCCAGCTTTCTTTACATTACTAGCCATCGTATTTGTCACTGAGACCTCAGGTCGAGTTCCCAGGGCCCCGTCCTGATGATGCGGAAGCTGGTTTCTTGGGGCTGCTGCGGGCGCCGGGGCCGTGGGTGGGTGGGGGGGGTGTCCTGTGCCCTCTCAGCAGGAGAGGAGCGGGAACTCACCATATTCAGACCATGTGGGGCAAGACCGACCTTTGTTTCACCTGTTTCTACAAAAGCCTCGTGAAAAAGTCCTTAAGGTCCTTCCAAACTCGTCTTAGCTCAGCGTCCGTATGTCCACCTCCTTGGCAGGACGTTTCCCCTTTAAGGGATTTCTAATGGTTTTTCCCTTGTAAACTTCATCAGAGGGTCTCCCTACTTCATGAACTACGTGGGCGTATGTATGTCTGTCGATATTTCCTCCAACGGCAGAGGGTTAGCTCAGAGCCACCTGAGTTGTCAGCCCTAACACCAACAGCCATGAGCGCGGACATTTAGGGGGAACGTACCTGGAGATGGTTCCCGGGAGCATCTTCCCAGCATCCCCATCAACACCCTCCCTCCGCCACGCGGCTGAGTCTAAGTAACAAAAATGGGCCCGTCTTGCTTGACGGGATGAATAATAGCTCCCCAAAGATGTCCATGTCCTAACCCTCAGAACCCGTGTCTGCATCATCTTACGGGACAGGAGGGGCCCTGCAGGTGAGGTTTAGTTAAGGTCTTCAGACGGGACGTTGCCCTGGATCCCCTGGGTGGGCCCAGGGTCACCCCAAGGACCTTACACTGAAACAGGGAGACGGGAGTCTCAGGGTCAGAGAGACATCTGCAGATGCTGCGCTGCGGGTTTGAACGGAGCAAGGGGCTGCTAGAAGGAGGACAGGGTGGCCCCCGGAGCTGAGAAGGCAGGCAACGGCTTCTCCCTGGAGCCTCCGGAAGGAGCCAGTCCTGCCGACGCCTTGGTCTCAGCCCCGCTAGGCCCGCTCGGACTCCTGAGCGCCAGACCTGCAGGAGAACAACCTCGTGTTACTTTAAGCCACTCAGCGCGCGGCCGTTTGTTACACGAGCGGGAACTCACGCGTTATGCAAACTCAGCTTTCAGACGGCTCCCTCGGGCCCCGCTCACGTAGATGCTAGAACCACCATGTCTCCCGGGGCCCCAGGAACGTGACGAAGCCTTTAGATTCATTCCTTCTTTTAATCCTCATTTCCTTCTTGGGCATTCAAGCTGTCAGTCCCGTTTTACAGATGATGGAAATTTGCCCGGGAACTTTGACTTTCTCCCAAGACATGTCCTTCCCCAAACCCCAACCAGACTCCCTGGGTCACTGCCACTGGGGAAACAGACGTGGGTGCCCTGGGATCTGACATCAAAGCGAGACCCCCAGACCTTGGAATGCATATTTCTCCTCTGGCGCCCTGCCCAGAAGACACTGAATTTCATCTTCCAGATGCATTGTGGCCAAAGCTTGACGCGCTCCTCCCCTCGTTTTCCGTCTCCCTCCGCCCGTATCCGTGCTGTAGCGTTTGTCCCACTCGGCTGTTTCTCCACATGACCAGTGTTCCCCACCCAACCAGGAGCTTTCAGAGACCAGGAGCGCATCTCGGTCTTCCATTCCACATCCAGGACATGGGTGCCGGGCACCTGCTATGTACCAAGTGCTGGTCCAGCTGCTGGGAATCCAGCAGGGAGCAAGACAGACAAAAGTTCCCGGCCTTGTGGAGTTTATGGGCTAGACAGACAGACAGACAGCACGTGACAAACACAGTGCCTGAGTGAGTTGTATAACATGTCAGAAAGTGACGGGCTGCACAGGAAAGAACTGAGTGGAATAGAAGTGATGGGAGCGCCAGGTTCAGATCGAGTGGGGCGTAGGGCTTACTGAGAACGTGGCATTTGAGCAAAGACTTGAAAGATGTGAGGAACAAGGCATGGAGGAAGACATCCTGGGGAAAAGTGTCCCAGCAAGGGGAACAGCAGGTGCAAAGGCCCTGAGGCAGGAATGTGCTTGGCGTGTTCGGGATCAGCAGAGAGGCCGTGTGGCTGGAGCGGCCTGAGCAAAGGGCAGAGCTGCACGCTCGGCTGAGCAGTGATGGGGGGTGGGTGGGTCTTCAGGGCCTTGTAGGGGTGTTGTTATGACTCTGATGTCAACTCGGAGTGGAACAACTTAACCCCAGCACCTAGCAGAGGTCCAGGCCCCTCGTCACGTGGTAAATGTTTAAGTAGATAAAACAACGCACCAGCAAATAGGACAGTCACAAAATGAAAACTGTTCAAAGACCGGTGTGAGCGGAAGACAGCCAGAGATAAGAGGTTTCTCCTTCATTTCCCAGCTGCTCCCAATGCCCTGTATTCGCTTCCTAGGGCGCAGTAACAAACCGCTCCAACGAGGTGGCTGAAAACAGCAAAATCTTCTTCTCACATTTCTGGAGGCTAGAAGTCTGCAATCGCGCATCAGCAGGGCCGTGCTCCTTCTGAAGGCTCCAGGGGGGCATCACTTCTGTGCCTTTCTCCCAGCTCCTGGTGTGGCTGGCTGTCCTGGACTTGTAGACACATTGCTCAGATCTCTGCCTCCGTCTTACAAGGCCTTCTCCCTGTGTGTCTGTGTCTTCACATGGCCCTCCTACAGGGATGCCAGTCATTAGGATTGGGGCCACCCTACTACAGGATGGCCTCATCTTATGTTGATCATATCTGCAAAGACCCTATTTCCAAATAGGGTCACCTTCACAGCTCCCTGGGGTTAGGACCTATCTTTTTTTTTTTCTTTTTTGGTGAAGAAGATTGGCCCTGAGCTAACATCTGTGCCAGTCTTCCTCTACTTTACATGTAGGATGCTGCCACAGCACGACTTGGTGAGTGGTATGTAGGTCCTCACCCAGGATCCGTACCTGTGAACCCCAGGCAGCTGAAGTGGAGCATGCGAACTTAACCACTATGCCACTGGGCCTGCCCCCAGGACCTATCTTTTTGGGGACGCAATTCGACCCACTACAGGGCCCTTGTTTGCCAGTGATTTGTCTGAGTTTGTGTACACACATGGTGTGAGTGCGCTGTTAACTCATGAGAGCTCATCTCGCCAGCTCACATTTCCTGGTGCCTCACTGTTCACTGGGCGGCATGTCTAGAACGCCCCAGCCACAAAGCTGACACTCACTGCTGCTGTCCAGGCCGCCAGCAACATCGCAGGACCCTTAGCTAGAATCTTCTCTGCAGCCACACGCCCGCTGGGCCAGCCAGCCATGTCTGCCTCCGTCTGAGAGCCGCGGTTCAGGATTTCTTTTGCTCATCCTTTCCCAGAAGACACTCAGCCCGCGCTTGGGGGCCCTGTCCTCAGGCAGGGCTCAGACAGTGTCTTCCAAATGCTTCAAAACTCTCTCTTTTCCCACCAGCTCCACAAAAGAGGGAGTCAGAGCCTGGAGGCGACAGACAGGTGGCGCATGTGATCGGGCTGTCCGTCCCCGAGGAGGAGAAGGGGCCCACTCATCCCCAGGACCTGCGGGCTGGCGGGCGGATGGAGGTGAGGCAGATCTGCGGGGCCCAGGGAGCGGGGGGCCTCCGGGACACGGTGGCCCACGGCGGGGAGGGACCCAGCCTGCACCAGGGCTCATGGTCGAATAGAGTGAACAGAGACTTGGACTCAACCCGGGGCCTTCCCAGCCCGCCGTCCTGCCTCCACGGCCGGCTGAGGGGTGCGGCCTGAACGTTGCAGCAAGTCCCGGGGGGGCCACCTCCTTCTTCCCTGGCAGTTAGTGGAGACGGGAGGGTTAGCCCCTCCATTGCTTAAAGAACCTCTGATGACTATCTTGAAGGGTCTAGACACCTCCTTCCACCAGGACCACTGTGGACTGAACGTACTGAATGTTCGCATCCCCCCAGAATTCAGAGGTTGAAACGCCAGCGCCCGAGGGGACGGCAGCGGGAGGCGGGGCTTCAGGAGGTGCTTAGGTCCCGAGGAGGGAGCCTCTGTTGGGATCAGTGCTTGTAGAAGAAGAGGCCGTGGGAGCTCGCTCCTCTCTCCTCTCTCCACAACGTGAGGACCCACTAGGAGCTACGAGGAAGAGGGCCGGGAACCCGACCACGCTGGCACCCTGATCTGGGACGTGCAGCCAGCAGGACCACGAGAGACAGCTGTTTGTTGTTTAAGCTGCCGCTCGGTGGTGTCTGGAGGTCAGCTGGCCATTGGCTGATCCAGGCTGACCTCGGCGGGAGTGACAGGGGCTAGCCTGGGCACGTTTTCATGGCGACCGCAGAGGCCCACGGAGCAAGTGGAACCCTGACAGGCCCCTTGAGGTCTAGCCTGGGAACCTCTCTGCCATCACATCGGCCTCATCTCTATGGGCCAGATCAAGGCACGTGGGCAAGCCAGCATCAGGGTGGGAAACCACCACAAGCTTCTGAAGCCAGGACCTTGGTCTGGGATAAGGACGAAGAAACGGGGCCATTGTGACCATAACGCACAGCTTCCCTCAGGCCCCCTGGGCTCCCAGGTTGCTCAGCACCTCAGGACTCAGTGACGCCCATCTTATCCGAAGCAGGTGACAGCTTTCGGTTCACACGCTCTGGCATGCCACCCCTCAAAGTAAATGTATTTTTCTGTGATTCAGTTTCTATATCAAGTCCTCGATCTGCCTATTGGCAGAATATAATCTCAGCCAATTTAGGGTCAATTTGTTCAAATCAGGATGTTTTGGGGCAGTTTGTGGTTTCCCCTTCCCACTCCTTAATGGGGCTGGGTTTGAGATCCAGGAGGCCCCTGGGATATTGGGAAGGGGCCCCCCAACTTTTGCTGAGAGGTCTAAATGCCCCGTGAGGCTAGGTTGTTGGTCCCCACAGCTTAGGGGACCCCTGTCTGCCCATCTCTGCGTGGAGGCCTCGTGCTCTGCCAGCCCTAACTCAGGACTGCCCGGCCCGGCTGGGGGCGAGGGGCGGGAAAGGCACAGGGCCTCACAGATGCTCTCTCCAGACTCTGGGCCCAGGGCGCCCGATGCGGAAGACCCATCGCTTTCCTCATCCCGCCCAGGCAGACTTAGCATCTGAGGAGGGCCCACTTCCTGGTTCACAGCCATCTTTTTAATTTTCACCGGGCAGGAGAGGCCCGAGAGCTCTCTGCAGCCTCTTTCCTAAGGGCACTAATCCCACCAGGAGGGCCCCACCCTAATGACGTAAGCACCTCCCACAGGCCCCCCTCCTGATACCATCACTGAGGGGTAGGATTTCAGTGCGTGAATTTCGGGGACTCAGGCATCCGGTCTATAGCGGATGGATAAGCAAGTTCAAGTCTATTCACACCAAGAATGGCAGGCGTCAGGGAAAAAGGGCAAACCACCCACATCGGCGTCACAGGGATGGATCTTGCGGATATGATGCTGAGCGAAGACGCCAGACACGAAACAGCCCAGATATACGACGCCATTGTAGTTTGCCAAGTTGTTCTCTCTCTTTGTCTTTACGCAAAAAAAGAGGAATCTTAGTTCATCTTTAGGCAAAAGTCATCTGCGACATAGCAGGCTGGGTGGTGGTTACTTTGGGGCCGGCTGGCGGCGGCGTGCTCTCCGTCTGGCCCTGGTGATGGCCCCCTGGGTGCGGACGTCTGTACCAGTGCATCCAGCTGGGCATCTGAGGTGTGCGCGCTTTACGTGGGAAAATCATACCCCAAAATGAAGATAATAAGAAGCGATTTGCTGTATTCTCAGAGCACACACAGGGGAGAGCAGCAGAGCCGCTTCCTAGGGTCACCTGAGGTGCGAGTCTGGGCTCCTGAGCCTCCCGGCATCCTTTCCAGCTCCCTGAGCGGGCGAGTGTCCCCGGCGTCCTCGAGTTTGTCCCAGGAGGGAAAACATCCTGTGAGTCAGCGCTGCCGGCTGGGCAAAGGGCTCTCCCCCCAACTGTCACCTCATTTTACCCTTCATGACCCCCGGGGGGGTGGTGAGGACGATGACCTCTCTTGCATTCGCGCCCCGTGTGGACCTGCAGCCCCAGCCCAGCTTCTCCTGCCTGTTCGAGTCCAGAGACCCCACGGTGAGGTCGTGCCTGGGGAGTCACCTCATGCCTCTTGCCCGAAAGAATGTCCAGGTGTCCCTTCCAGCCTCTGTCACTTGGCCTCCGTCAGCATAGAGCTCCAGCGCGTCTGTCCCCTGACCCTCAGGTTAGGGCCACTGAGCAGAGTAATCTCTAGGTTGGATGGAGCTGGAGAAGGCTCGAGCCACGGCTGGGGTTGTAAAACCCCCTGGAGCCCCCAGGCAGCGGGGTCCACACGTGGCCTGCCCTTGCCCAGATTTTGGGGGCTGCATGGGTTTTGCTCAGGCCCAGATGGCACTGAGAGAAAGAAGCCACGTGGGGCTGCCCTCGCACACCCCCAAACTCCTGCTGAGCCTCCTCTCTGGAATGCTGGAGATCTCAGGGTTCACCCTAATGCAGGTTGAAAGAAACCTTCTGCAAGGCGTGCTCAGCATCCCCTCACCCCACCTGGAGCCAGCCATGAAGAACTGTGGCGGGCAGAGCGGCAGCTGCTGAGGAGCGACTTTGAACTTGACTCTTGGAATCCAGCGGTAAATCTCCAGCTCGGCCGTGGGTACTCACCTTCAGGCCGGGCGTGGGGTCCGCAGCGGGGGACTGGGGTCTCCAGCACAAAGCGGCATTTACAGGATGGGTGTGAGCGTGCCTGTGTGCGTGTGAGTGTGTGTAGCTGGGGACGGAGTGCGGTGGATGGTGCCAGAGGGAGGGCGCCGTACATCTGGAAAGTGTCAGGTTTAAGGCAGGGGCCGCGGACCCAGGTCAGCTCAAAGTACAGGTTCGCTCCCGCCGCAGCTGTGCAAACTCTGCCGCCCGCGCTCCGTGGGCTCATGTCAAGTTCCCTCAAAGACAGTGGCCCCTTTGTCAGATTGCATTCCAGTCCCCGTTTCAAGGTCCCAGGCCTGCCGCGCGGCCGCCACCAACAGCTGCGGGGCAGCATCTGTCTGAGGCCGCATTCATTCCACCGCGAGAGGGAAAATATCATAATTTAGGGGCGCACGTCTCTGGCTCGTCTGCCAGACTTCACCCCTCCCGTCCTCCAGAAACTGCCATGTCCCAGCGGACTGTACACCCCCACCCCGGGCGTTGCTTGGGCCTTGCAAACAGCCCGGCTCCTCTGCCTCCCCTGGGGAGCTGGTTCTGCTTCACGTGGGCCTTTCCCTGTAGATGGGGTTTGGCTTGTGTTTGGGAAGGTGTTGGGAGCACAACAGTGTGCGCGCGCACGTGTGTGTGTCCATGTGTGCACACACATGCATTCGTGCACAAAGCTGAGGACAGATTAGGGGTCACTTGGAGGCAGCCAGTATCCCAGCCTGGGTTCAGGCCTGGAGCAGAGCGTGAGGCTTGTGTGCCGGTGGTGTGTTTGGGAACGTGGTCCCAGAGAACAGGAGTGAGGGAGGGGGGAGGGAGGAGGCAGCCATGTGAGCACCCATGTCAGCTGGAGCTCCCTCCTGCAGGAGTCTTACGAGATGCAGCCTCAGAACTTCCCCCCAGAAGATGGGCAGGGAAGCATTCGTCCATCGGCGCTGTCCCCCGCTGGTGGCCCCGTGGGTGTAACTCCCCACACTTCTGCTCACATGTGGGCCAGGCAGGTTCCTGCTCATGCAGGAAACCCTGGGGAAGAAGCAACACATCTGAGCACTGAGATGGGAGCTGGGCGGAGCCTGTGCAGGGCTGATGGCCGCAGCAGCCTCTGGAGGATGCCCCGGGTGGGGACGATTGGAAGTGGCCCACGGGAGGGGTCCACTGCATCCAGCTTAGACGGCAGCCCCGGAGCCCGTCTGCTGTGCATCATCCTGGATTCTGCTCTTCCCACGTCCCTGGGAACTGCCCAGAGCTCGTCCCTGTTCAGCCGAAGGGAATGGGCTGCTGGGGCTCTTCCGTCTTAAGGCTTCTCCCAGGAGGACTGAAGCAGCTCCACTCGCTCCGTGAAGACAACCAAGACCAGGTCCCAGTGGTTCCCAACTGCCTCAGCCTGGAAGGGAACTGGCATTGTCGGCACATTTGGTCCTGTCTCAGGTGGAGAGAACTTGGAGCCGTTGACATTCAGTGTCCCGGGTTCTGTCTGCTTTGGAGGGAGCTGGGTGGCTCCCTGACCAGCTCTGTTCTTCCTCTGTTGTCTAAGTCACAAGGACCACTGACACCTCTGGTGGACCCACATGATGACGGCAACAATATTGATGATAATAGCAGCTGACAGCTGTATAGCACGTCTTCTGGGCCACCCATGTTCTAAGTCCTGTTCACAAACCAAATCATTCAGTTCTGACAACCACCCCACGTGGCAGATACAGCATGATCCCCTTTTTACAGAGGAGGAAACTGAGGCACAGAGAGACTAAGTAATAAATAATTACCAAGTAGTAAATATGTCAGCTTGTGAGGTGTATAGGCAATGGCAGAATTCAAACCCAGACTCCTTAGGAAGAGCAGGCATTTTTTAAAATTAATAAACTACGATTTAGAGCAGTTTTAGGTTTACAGAAAATTGAGCAGAAAATACAGAGAGAGCCGGCGTACCTTCTCCCCCGCCCTTTTCACGCCACTCCCCCAGTTTCCCCTACTATTAACACCTTGCCTTTGTGAGATACATTTGTTACAATTGATGAAACAGCATTGATACATTGTAATTAACTAAAGCACACAGTTTACACAGGGGTCGCTCTGGGCGTTGTTCATTCCGTGGGTTTGGACAAATATATAATGTCATGTACCCGCCATTACAGCGTCATGCAGAATAGTTTCACTGCTCTAAAAACCCCTGTGCTCCACTTCACCCTTTCTCAGCCCCAACCTCTGGCAACCGCTGATCTCTGCACCGTCCCCACGGCGCTGCCTTTTCCAGAACGTCATATTGTTGCAATCACATGCAGCATGTGGCCTTTTCAGATGAGCTGCTTTCATTCAGTCATATGCATCTCAGTTCCCTCCGTGTCTTTTTGCAGCTTGATAGCTCGTTTCTTTTTCTCAGTGAATAATATTCCACCATCGGGATGCACCGCGGTTCACCCATGCACCTGCTGAGGGACACCTCGGTTGCTTGCGGCTTTGGCAGCTATGAGTGAAGCGCGATAAGAGGCGGACACTTCTCCGCACGTGCTCCCATGTTTTCCTAGCAACAAGGACATTTCAGGCAGAAGGAGCACGTACCAAAGCCCCAAGACATAAAGGGGGTGGCATGTTCAGGGGACAATGTGGCAGCATGAAGGTGGCATGGGCAGGAGGAGGAGGAAGAGGGGCCAAGCAGATGGCCAGAACGAGATCTTGTGATATGAAAACTGCGGCAGTGTCGGTGCCCATCTACTGAGCACTAACCACGTGCCAGGCCCCTGCTCAGTGTTCGCCAGGCCTTGTCTCTCTCAATGCTTCAGTGACCTGAGAGTCAGGACTGATGTCATCACCATCTTACCGAAGGGGAAACAGGCTCAGAGAGGTGGAGAGACTTGCCGGAGGTCACACAGGTAGTCACTGGGGATCCCAGCTTTCAACCCCAGAAAGGCTGATGCGAAAGTCCTGCTCCAGGGGCCGGCTCCGTGGCCCAGTGGTTAAGTTCGCGCGCTCTGCTGCAGCGGCCCAGGGTTCGGATCCTGGGCGCGGACATGGCACCGCTCGTCAGGCCACGTTGAGGCGACGTCCCACATCCCACAGCTAGAAGGACGTGCAACTAAGATATACAACTGTGTACGGGGGGGGGGGGGGGGGGGGGGGGGGGGG
>NC_060281.1:69449279-69463265 GCF_021613505.1 Equus quagga | reverse complement strand
AAAGCAGAAAAAAAAAAAAAAGATTGGCAACAGTTGTTAGCTCAGGTGCCAATAAAAAAAAAAAAAGAAAAGAAAAGAAAGAAAGTCCTGCTCCAGAGGATGGGTTGGAGGATGGGTTGGAGGGAGCAGAGGGGAAGCAGGAGGCCACTAGGAAGTGATGTAATGAGTCCAGAGAAGGGGTGATGCGATCCCATCTAGGGCACTGCCACGGAGTTGGAGACAAGGGGCCAGAGCTCAGAGATGTTTCAGAGAAAAGCCAGAGGATCTGGGGCTCAGCTGGGGCGTGGGGCGCTGAGGATGAGTCTGGGGTCTCTGGTCTAGCAACTGGGTGGAGAAATGGAATGCAATTCATCTGCCATGAGTGGCCGGGTTCCCACCCTGCATGTACCCAGCAGGTCAGGGTCTGGCATGAGCCATGGGGTCCCCACCTCACATGTACCCAGCAGGTCAGGGTCTGGCATGAGCCATGGGGTCCCCACCCCGCATGTACCCAGCAGGTGAGGGTCTCATGCAAGCATCTGAATCACTCCCCAGAGCTCTCAGAGTGTTGACACGTCACCTGATTCAATGCCTGTTAGTTTGACAATTTCAGAAACTGTGGTTTTGGGGGAGACCCAACTTTCTAAAGAGGTAGGGGGTGGATTCTACTCGGATATGGTGGCGATCGTATCACGGTTCAGTAGCCCAGCCCCTCCCTGTGGAGTCCCAGCCTGCACCCCGGGAAGTCCCTGCTCCCTGACGGCAGGCTGGGCCACGTGACTCGTGTTACCCAGCGGAGGGTAAGCACAAGAAACCTGTTTCACTTCTGGGCAGAAGCCCTGGAACCACGTGCGTCCCACCATGAGACTGGCACGTCCCAAGACGGGCTGCTCTTCAGGCTGGGTGCCCAGAATGAAGGCTTCAGCCAGCCTGCCATGGGCATGTGGTGTGGCCAATAGCCCTTGGTCGTTGAAAGCCACGGAGACCTGGGGATGCTATGTTACCACAGCACAGCTTAGCCTAAACTGACTGACACAGTCCCTATCAGGATTGCTTTCAAATTTACAAAAAAGAGTGATCTCTGGAAGCTAATATGGGGTCACTTAGAACGAGCCACACCTGATCAATGCCTTTGACTTGTTGATAGGTTACTCTGGGTTACTAGAGTGATAGATCAGAGGAATTCTGTATCTGTAAGGGACTCTGAATTTCAGCAAGGCATTGACAAGATTATTTCTCATAAACAAAATGGAAAAAGGTGAGCTCAGTGAGAGCATGATTAAATGGTTTTGTAACCAGTAGAGTGAGGAACCAAGTGGGCTGGTTTAATGCAGCTGATGCCAAACAGGAGCAAGGTTTCTAGTGGTGTGCCACAGGACTCTACCCTTATTCCATTCAGTTCTGTTTTGTTTTTTTGATGAGCTAACATCTGTGCCAATCTTCCTCTATTTTGTGTGTGGGATGCTGCCACAGCGTGGATTGATGAGCAGTGTGTAGGTCCGTGCCTGGGATCCAAACCTGCAAACCCCCCGGCCTCTGAAGCAGTGTGCAAACTTAGCCACTACGCCACCGGGCCAGCCCTGAGTGCAACGTTTTTATCAACCATTTTCACAAGGCCTTCAAAGGTGTGCTGATTACTTTAAAAATGATACAAAGCTGGGAAGAATAGTCTGACAAGAGATGAGATATTTTCCGGCAGAGCAACACAAGATGAATTGTAAGAGAGATCAAACCAGGTCTTAAAAACCCAGAAGGACTGGAAGTGGAAGAGGTGGGTTTCTAACAGCGTGCACGAGAAAGACGGGGCTGGCTGACCGAGAGCTCAGGATGAGTTGTTATCAGGGGCCAGCATCCGCTGAGCACTCACGGTGCACCAGACCTTGTGCCAAGCACTGGGCACAATATCTCACCGTGTTCTGCACCACGACACTGCTTATTTCATGCCGGGCTTTGCACAAGAGTTGCATTCATTGAGTCACCTATAGAAACATATAAATATGTATTTTTTAAAAATAAAATATGAAATATATATATACAGCTATGCTTCACTTGACAATGGACCTACGTTCTGAGAAGTGCATCGCGTGGCGATTTTGTCACTGTGCGAACATCAGAGCGCCCTTACACACACGCGGATGGCACAGCCTCCCGCATGCCTCGGCTCTGTGGTACTGATCTCCTGGGACCACAGGACTATATATTCGGTCCGTCGTTGACCAAACCGTTGTTACGCGGCACATGACTATGTGTGTACATTTACACAAAACTTTTTCCGCGAAGGAACTCCCAGGAGGTAAGGTCCAGTCCTTCTGGAACGCAATGCTGTTTCTCTCATTTCTTCATCAATGTTGTAACTTAAGGAGTCAATTTAACTCAACATTTATTGAGCGCCGACTATGTGCTCGACCCTCTTCCAGGTGCTGGGGATTGACTGATGAAAAAGCCAGGCACGGTTCCTCCCTCCGTGGAGCTGCCTGCTGGTGTGGGCGACGCACGGAAAAGTGAACCCCGTCATTTAGGAGGCGATACGTTCTATGAGGACCGTAAAACAGGGTGGCGGGGAAGGAGAGAGGGGAACTAGGCAAGATGACCAGGGAAGTGTCCCTGGGAGGTGACATCTGAGCAGAACCCTGAAGGGTGGGAGGAATCCAGCTTGTGCCCTCTCCCTGCACGTCCTCTTAGGTTGGCAGCCCCGGCCCCGGGAGGGGCTGCAGAAAAGCCACTTCCGGAGCCCAGCGAGAGGGGAGTTCCCAGAAGCTTCCAGATGTTTGGCATTCTACCCATCCGGCTTCTAGGCTGTCTTCACCAGGCCCTCGAGGCCAGCAGGTGCCCGGAGCCTCACTGTGGACAAACCACAGCGAATGTTCAGAAAGCAAATCTGAAACGGGCGTATTTTCTTTAACTGGGGTTATTTTTGTAGCTATTGGGTTTCCTTGTACGTTGAGAAATCCTGGGAAATTATTTGCTTAACAAGAGCATTGGGTATTTCTCAAATTCTTTTTTTTTTTTTTTTAACATAACCTTCTTTCCTCTTGTTTTTCTCCTCTTTGTTTGGCTTTGGAGCAAAAACTTCCTACCCACTGTGATATTTTCCCCATGAATAGCTAAGTAGGCTAGAAAAACAGTACTGTCTTAGGAAATAGGATGGATGGCCAGGAATCAGGGTAAACAGCAGCCTGGGAAGCTCCCAGAGGCACGAGGGTCAGGACTGCAGCCTCAGCTCATCTCAGCGAGAGGCTCCAGAGTCAAGCTGGCCGTTTGAGATCCGGGGAGGGTGGCCCCCTTCCAAGATGCCACTCCTTTGAGTCCTGACGATGGGACGCGGCAGCTGCAGAGGTCTTGCTTAGCATGTCCTGGAGGGAACAGAGAAACAGGCTCTGGGCCACCTCTTGTGTGAGGTTGCGGACAGAGCATCCTGCATCCGGCAGTTGCTTGAGGGACACAGGCTGATGCAGCCACGTTCAATCTAGCCTGCTAGACAGGGGCTTGGATCTGAACGGATTAAAAGAAGCCGATGGAAAGGGTGACTGAGCCCTCGAACTTTCTACCAAAAAAAAAAAAAAAGGGAAAAAGATGATTCTGAACCACAGAGCTGCAAAAAAGTCCAATGTGAAGAGAAGGATGTCAATCCTTAGGCAATTTTTTTGGTGGAAAAAAATATGGAAAGTAAAAGAAAAACATCTTTCTGTGTCATTCGTCCCCTCTAAAGATCAGAGCGGAGTTACCACACTTTGGTAAGTTAAGATGAAATTGGCTTACTTTCCATTTTTATCATTTTAGACTTATTTTTCAAGAGAAGTTCTCATCAAACCACATTCCAGGAGTCAGAACTCAGTCACGTGGCCACACCCAACTGCCCAGAAGCCTGGGGACTCCAGGACAGCACTGTCCCCAGAGTGGGCACTTGGGGCTGTGAGCTCCAGCAGCCATCGGCTCGCGCTCCTGCTCTCTCCTCCTCCGGCCGCTGGCTCCTGCTCTTGTTGGTCTCTGTGTCGCGTGTCCCCTGCCAGCAGGGAACCCTTGCCCCTGGCTACCCCTAGAGTCAGTTTACCACCTTGGTGTTCTCTGCTTTCCAGAAGCGTGAGTGTCAGAAATGTCCTTTGAGTAAGTGAGCATGCGTGTTGACGTCTGTGCTCCACGTGGGTGTGAGTGTGTGTGTGTGTGCAAGACATTTATCCACCCTTGGCAGAAGGCAAACAACATGGCTAATTGCAGAGGCACACGCTCTAGTTGGAGAATCCACCCACCCATCCATTCGTTCAAACAACCCGTGAGCCCACTGCATACAGAGCATTGTGGGAAGGGCTGGGCAGGAAGAAAAAAACACAGAAGGCACCTCGCTGCCTCTGAGAAGTTGATAATCCAATTGGGGAAATGAGAACTAAACACACACAAAGCTAGAAAAGTGCCAGGTCCCTGCGTGTAGAGACAAGCGGGAACACTTGGGAGCAAAGTGTGGGCTGCTTCAAGCGGACCCCTTCCTCCCTCCTTGTGCACCTGACCCCTCCATTCCCTCTTGTCGACAGCAGCCCCCTCCCCGCCGGCTCCAGGAACAGTCCTGCCCCTTTTCCTTCAGTCCTTCACAGCTGCTCTCTTCCTTTTCCATGCATGTCCTTCTTGTCCTCCTTTCTTTGCTCACCTTCCCTGCTCTTCTCTCTGTGCCTCTCTTCCCGTTCTTTCCTTTATAACGAACACCTTGAGACCATGGCAGCCTCAGGGCCTTTGCACCATCAATTTCCTCTTCAGGAATGCCTTTCCCCAGGCCCTTCCCAGAGCCAGCTCCTTCTCACCATTCAAAAGTCCCCTCTGAGGGAGCTTCCTTGACTCCCATCCCACCTCAGCTAAAGCAGCTCCATCTGGTTATTCTCTATCCTATCACTCATTTTATTTATATAGTATTTATAACTCTCCAGAATTATCTTGTCTAATTATTGCCCCCTCCCCAAGATTAGAAATTCCCTAAGAATGAGGACCAAGTTTGCCTTATCTGTGGCTGTATGCCCGATGGAGGGCATACAGTGGGTGCTCAATTAATAACCGCTGATTGAAAGGATGACAGATGAAGAGGTCCCTCTGCTCTCCTCTCTGAATCTCGCGACACTGGGAGCATCGCTGAGCCCTCACCCCCCCCCCCCCCCCCCCCCCACCCCCCCCCCACCCGGGGGGCCTCCCCGCCCCCCCCCCCCCCCCCCCCCCCCAGCCATGCCCTCCCTGGAGCTGGTACCCAGACTCTGCCCTTCCCAGAGCCCACAGGCATCACGCCAGGAGCCCGGAGCCTTTCCTCTGCTTCCTGCTCGGTGCCCTTTGTCTTTGCTCTCAGTTGAAAACCACACAACCACAGCATCTGCCCAGACTTGTGTCTGCCTTGAGGAAGGAACAGAACTGGCATTTGTTTGCCCTGCTCTGTGGCATGCGCCCAGGGCACTTGAGGGGGACAGTGGGCCCCTGGTGGTTGCGCCCCCTCCCTTGGTCTCTCTGAGGCATGGAGAAAGGGCTCCGAGTCTGGCAGGAGCTGGCAAGGACTCTCTGTCCTCTGCACCCTCTCAGCGGCTCCCGCCTCCCCTCGGCTCTCTCCAGGCTGCACTGGGTCGTACCCGGTTTTAAATGTGCACAGACGTCCAGTCTGCCTCTTTATTCAGATGTAGCTCGAAACAACTCTTCTCTCAATTAGCGTTTGCCATAACGGTTCCTGAAAAGCCACAGCACTTTCTGGAGAACTCCTTTTTTTCAGTATAACAGCTTTTTCATCCCCAAACCATCTAAATCCGGAAGCAGTATTTTGGCATTGAGGATTCGGGCAGACATACTCACCAATTTTCATGATATCACAGTTTCTAGCCAGAGAGAATAATTCGATGCCAAGTTGGGTGGTGGACCACATTTGGGAGGCCCCAAAATATTCCACTTTGCGTGGATCCGCCCAGTGAGAGGCACGGAGAGGCGCCCCCACAGCTTTCCCTCGGCTGTGCGTGGGCGCCGGTTCCGCAGGTGTCAGCCCTAAATACACTTGTGCTTAACCGTAAGGGCAGCTTGAGAGCAACCACGAACCCCTAAAACCTTGAAAAATGGTACTGATGGAGGTATAGAAAGATGACTGTTGAGAGGGATTCACTGAAGGGGGCTCAGACCCGCCTCGGCCTCCATCAGCGCCCGCCTGCTATTGCAGGAGTGGGCAGACTCCTTCTACCAAGGGCAGGTGTTCCGGAAATACGCCGGCTCTGCAGGCCGTGGGGTCTGTGTTGCAGGAGGAAAACAACCATCACAGCATCTGGGCTGCCATCTGCACAACGCCCTTCGCAGATGAGTCGACCAGGGTTCGGAGAGGTTAAGGCTTGTCAGGGACACGATATCCCCATGGTCTCCAAACATCTCCGCATGGACTCCTGACCGAATACAAAGGGAAAGATAACTTTACAGCAAAGAAACATGGTGGCTGCCAGCTCAACCAAGCGACGAGGTGTTGGCCTGAACAATGAGAGACGCTGACGTGCTGTGCCTCCTGCTGTCGAGGCCGCAACACCCATCCTGCAAAATCGATGCAAAAGTGCTTCTCCTAAGAAAAAGGAACCCTCATACACTGTTGGTGGGAATGCAAACTGGTACAGCCACTATGGAAAACAGTATGGAGATTTCTCAAAAAGTTAAAAATAGAAATACCCTATGACCCAGCCATCCCATTACTGGGTATCTATCCTAAGAACCTGAAATCAGAAATCCCAAGAGTGCCTTGCACTCCTATGTTCATTGCAGCATTATTTACAATAGCCAGACGTGGAACCAACCTACATGCCCAGAAACTGATGATTGGATAAAGAAGATATGGTAGATATACACAATGGAATACTACTCAGCCATAAAAAAAGACAAAATTGGCCCATTCGCAGCAACGTGGATGGACCTCGAGGGTATTATGTTAAGCGAAATAAGCCAGTCAGAGAAAGACGAACTCTATATGACCCCACTCATAGGTGGAAGTTAACATATTGACAAGGAGATCTGATCGGTGGTTACCAGGGAAAAGGGGGGGTGGGGGGAGGGCACAAAGGGGGAAGAGGTGTACCCACAACATGACTAACAATAATGTACAACTGAAATCTCACAAGGTTGTAATCTATCATAACATTAATAAAAAGAAAAAAACGTGTTTCTCCTAAGTCTAATCATGAGGAAGCAATCAGACAAACAGATTCTGGAGCTTTCTGCAGACCTGTTGGCACGAGCTCTTTAAAAGGACCATCGTCCAGAGAGACAAAGAAAGGCATGGGGCTCTTCTAGATGAAAGGAGACCAAAGAGAAGTGACTCTGGAGGAGGTGAAGGGACCCACACCCTTGTCTGAAAATGACTGTCAAAGACCGTGAAGGCTCTGAGATGTCACCCTCCTAGCCAGCTAAGGGGTGAGCCCCTGGCAGTCGCCCTGATGCCAGCAGAAGGCACGAGACTCCAGGGTCAGAGACAAAGGACATTGTTGCAGCCACAGCTGTAGCCAGAGTGTCAGCATTTTCTTGCACCATTTTCCTGAGGCCCGGTTCCCTCAGGGCCACCCAAAGAAGGCCAAGGGCCACCTGCACATGCAGTGGCTTGCATTATAGAAGAGGAACCCCGAGTTGAGGGAACCCAAATGTTTCATGACGTGCACCAGCCTGCCTCATCTTTTCCCCAGAGGGAGACCTTATCTTTCTTATACTGGACGGCAGACACGAGACACTTCTCCAGCCTTCGAGGCGGTTCTCCACACAAACACCCTTGAAACGACGTCCAGACGAAGGGCGCCAGGGCCTCTGCTCGCGAGATGCGCAGGAGCGCAAGGGACCCAAGGAGAACTGTCTCCCAGCCATGACAACTAGGTGCAACGTGCGCTTGGGCCCTGTGTTGAAGAAGAAAGCAGCTTTCAAGGACGTTATTGGGATAATTGGGGGAATTCCGATATGAAATGGAGGTCACACAACATCACTGTCCTGTGTTAAATTCCCTGGGCGCGGCCACACTGCCGTGGTTATTCAGGAGAGCATCTTCCATCTTAGAGACGCCGCTGAAGTAGTTAGGGGTTAGAGGTCATGATGTCTGCCACTAACTTTTAAATGGCTCAGCGAAACAGACAGACAACCAAACAGATATTACACGCACGCAAAAACATGAGAAAGAGAGAGAGGCCAGATGTGTCGACATGTTAACAATTGATGTGGGAGGTGGAAGGTGTTTGGGCTTTCATGACATTTTTCTGTCTTTACAAAACAAAAGTTGGGGGACCCGGCTTTCCCAAGCACCCACAGCTGGCCCGGGGCAGCCAGCCCTGACTGCACGGACTGTGTTTTTACTACACTCTGTCACTGGTTTTACCCCCGCCCCACCTTCATTAAGTGCTCTGAGGACATAAATAAGTTTTTTGTTGACTCAAGCTCGGGAGAAGCTGGCAGAAAAGGTCTTTTCAGCTAAAAGCTCCTCAAACCCAAAGGTGTGAACCAACAAGTTACCAGCCACGAAAGCCCCTTCAGCCGCGGACGCCTCCGCGTGTGGCCGTGAAGCGGTGCAGGCGGGCAGCCCCGGACGGGGACGGAGGAGCAGCAGGAGTTCCACGGGGGAAGTCGGCCCGCAGACCCTCCAAGCTGAGGTCTAATTGTTTTGCTCAAGGCCCCGGGAATCCTGTGGCTCTTGCAGACACACACATTCAGACGTCGGCAGAACACCTTCCCGGGTCCCCAGGCATGTTGGATCCATTTCGTCCACACTCCCTCTCATAGCGGGGCAGGTAGTCAGGAGCGGGGCTGAGTGGACGCCAGTCCCCGCCCTCTGTGGGCACGGGCCCTGACCCCCAGACGGACAGCTGCCCAGTTAAGACAGAGCTGCAGGCTCGGAGGGGACACGCGCTAAAAATGAAGAGGTGAGTCATGTGGAAGCTGCGTCCCGGCAGGGCCGTCTGTGACTCCCACTGGGGGCTGACCGAGGGGGCTGCGGAAAAGTCCCTGGGGCCAGCCGGGCCCACGGCCCACGGGGAAACGCGATGCCCTGGGGCGGGAGGGAGGCCATCCCAGGGCCGGGTGCCGCCGAGGACGTACCAGCCATCTGTGATGGTTGTGCAGCGCTGGCCCTGCACTGAAAACATTCCACTGGGTCACGTGCCCCTGCGGACAAATCGAAGACGAGGTGTCGGGAGCTCCTGATGAAAAAGCCACTGTCTCTCGCCGTCCTCCCCGTGCCCCTGGGCTCCGCTCTGAGCTCTGGTGCCCACTTTCCACCGCTGCATAGCGTCGGATGACTGTTATTGCCCAGATTTCCTTAAGGCAGACGAGATCCCGGACTCTCCCAAGAAAGATAAGGAGTTAGCTCACGTTTCACGGCCTTCCACTCTTAAAAAATACATATACACACATCCATGTACGTGTGTGCGCGTGTGTTTAGAGGTGCGTGCGTACATACACGTATATATATGTGTAATATATTGACCCCCTCGGTCCCTGGAACCGCAGAGAGGAGACGAGGGCTCTGTTGGAGAGCAGGGGCAGGCAACTGTCACCGGGGGACTGTCACTGTCTTTGTGCTGAGGGCACAGCCTGAACCTGGCGTGCCAGGAAGCACTCTAGTTACACCTATATTTCCTCCCAGTTTATTTAATCCCCATTTAATCTTTATTATTATCCCCGCTTTATGGATGGGGACACGGGCACAGAGAGGGCATGCAAATGGCCCAAACCACACAGCGGGGAAGTGTCAGAGCTGGCAGGCGAACCCAGGCAGTCCAAACAAGCCGACAGCAAGGAGACCCCTTTCCTTCGACTGGGAGCCCCCCCAGTGGGCAGTATTTACAGCTGTGACCACACACAGTGTGAGGAGAAGCTGCACGCCACGGGCCCCGTCACACGACCCAGGGTGCACCCCACTCCTCCCAGCAAGGGCCTCCTCTCCGGAATTCAACAGGAGAGGAACACAGCAGCGCCTGAAGCAAGGGCAGCCAGCGCTGGCCCGCCACAGCCCCATGTTCTGCCAGGAGGGGTCTTTCTGGGGCTTTGATCTTGGCCCATGGGAAGACACAGCTCCTTGTTGCAGAGAGGCCCCTGAACGATAACAAAAAAAGTCTGTGATGAAGGTTTTAAGACAGGGCCTTGCTGTGCGAGTTTAGGCAAAACACTTACCCTCTCTGTGCCTCCATTTTCTTATCTCTAAAGGTGCTATAACTCTCCATATTCTGCCAATCTTTCCAGAATGTCATGTCAACTACTGAGGAACTATGGGGAATTAAGCAAATCTGATTAAACGGACCAGCCAGCACCTCCCCAGGGACAGATGTGTGCGACTAGGACCCTTCTGAGTGTGCCGAGTAAGTGCACTTACTCAGACTCGCTGTGTTCGGGGCGTACAGCCTGCCAGGGAACAGGAGTGCCAGGCCCTGTCCTTGGGGAACTTCCAGCGCAGGTGGCAAGAGTGGGAAGTGATCTTCGGTCAGTCTCCATGTCACGTAAGCAGGATCTTTGCTTTCAACTCAGCTTGGGCCTTCGGGGCCTCCCACACGCTCCCTCAGATGGGTCCGTGCACTTCAGAACTTTCTCTGCAGCTCATAGAAATGCTTAATTGTCAGGTACTGGGACCTCAGTGCTCCTGCCTCACCTATTTCATGACATCTTGGGACCCATTGACAGTCTTCCCCCACATCCCACCTAGCAGCCTCCAGTCCAGCTTTCTACTTAGTAGCTGTGTGACCTCAGGCAAGTCGCTTAACTTCTCTGAGCCTCCATGGTTTAATCTACTCTATTTTGAAACGGAAGTAATACGCATCCATCGTGAGTGTCAGGGTAGTTTGCGGGCCTCAAGTGGCAGCAATGCGTGTGCAGAGGGCTTTGTAAGCTATCCAGGAACGCACAGCCTTGCAGTTAGGGACATTCCCCTACTGCTGCTCGGAACAAGTGGCTCACGGCTCTGCATGAAAAGCCTTTTTTTCTCTGCGCCCTTCCCCTCAATCCTCTGGCCTTTCTCTCTGGAAACACTGAGCTTCCCCAGCACACAGCAGCCTGGTAAGTTCCCTGACGCCAGGGTGCTGGGGGAGCCCCCGGAGCCGGGGGTCAGCCGGGGTCAGCTTTCCTTCTGCCCCACTTCGCGCTCTTAAAAGCGGTGACTCCACGAGCTCCCTACCAACGGCTCCCTTCCCAGGAGCGTGTGGTACGGGGTCTCCCCTGCTCTCCAGCAGGGGAGACCTGCTCCAGGACCCCTCGGCCGGGCGCCCCCCAAACCTCCTTTCTATTCCCTTCTACTTCCTCCGCCCAATTTCTCTGTCTCCACTCTCCCCTCTTCAGCCCAACCTGAGAAACGATTTGGATCAGATCATTCTGAAATCTGCTTGGGAGCCTCTGCGGATCCCCGCCCCCCGCAGACCCCGCCCCTCCCGCGGATCCCCGCCCCCGCCCCCCGCAGATCCCGCCCCCTCCGCGGATCCCCCCCACCCGCGGATCGCCGCCCCCGGTAGCAGGGCCCAGATCCTTCCGCATCACGTCTGCAGCCCCGCAGCCCGCTCCCAGCCTCGGCGCAGCACCCGGCCCAGGGCAGGCGCTCAGGGCTTGAAAGGCCCCCTTGCTCTGCCCGCCTCCCGCTGCAGAGGTCCGAGCCCCTTTTCCCCCCCCCGCCCCGGCCGGGGGCCCCCCCCGCCCCCCCCCCCCCCCCCCCCCCCCCCCCCCCGCAGCTAATTTATGGAAATCTTGGCCTTTCCTCCCCTTTTTGACATTTGCACTGTGAGAAAGGGAAGCTTTTCCAGTCTCGGCTTCCAGCGGATGGACAGTCCTGGCCTGCGGCAGTGGATCTGAATAGGTCAGAGGTCATGGTCACTGGGGTCAGTTGTGTGGGCCGCTCACACAGGGGGTTAACATTTGCAGCGCTGTCATATTTCTCCCGCCGCTGCGTGTATGCATATCTCCAGTGCCATCTGCACAGGGGGGTCCGTTTCAGGGGGAGCTGTGTGTGGGCTCGGGAAAACTTCCAGAACCCAGATGGACGCAGACACGAAGGCCCTCCTGATACTGTGGATGCTACAGGGGGCCAGGGTCAGGGGGAGGCCACTCTCCTGGAGCACAACACATAGGGAAATGTCCCAGATGCAGAAATTGTGACAAAGACTATTTTCCTGCAATATTTTCAAGGTCAAACAATGCAAAAAATTCAAGGTGAACCAAATAGCAAAATTTTTAGTGAAGTCAAGATGACCCTTCACTTGTGCACCGTGCCCTCCACACCTCATCCGAATTCCCGCTGGGCCCGTGATGAGCAGCCGCTGGTGCCTGTCACAGCCTCTCTCAGGCCCAGCCGGTGGTGGACGCCCCTGCAGCCAGCTGCCCTCCGTGGGCCAGGGCGGGCGGGCGTTTGCGGAGAAGGCGAATCTTAACGTGTTCATGTTCTGGAAAGCACGACCCCCACTTTTGTCCTGTGAGACGATAACAGTTCACCCACCCATTTCTGCTCAAGGGGCCCAGGGAAGGCCTGTCTTGCCCGAGATGCGAAGCAAGCTGAGCCTGTTGTGTTTCTCCTCCAGAATGTGCCAGACAGTCAAACCTCTGGCGAATTCTGTTCCCATGTGCTTGCTGGATGATCCGGAAATGGACTGCAGCTTCAGCTGGTCACAGGTGTCCCTGTGCCCCCTGGCATCTCCAGGAGCTGCCCCGGCCTCTGTCCCTTCCTGCACGCACCCCTCTACTGCAGCACGGAGCCCTTGCTGTCCCCTCCACCCGGAAAGCAAATTCTCTTTCTCTAGCTCACTGCTTGGCTGTTCAGGTCTCATCTTAAAATATCACCTTCTCCGAGCTGCCTTCCCTGAACACCCGAGCCATCGACTGTCCCTGTGATCATTCTTGGTGGCAGCACCTTGTTAATTTTCGGTGGCCTAGTGGTTACGTTCGGGGCACTCCTCTTTAGCGCCCAGGTTCAGTTCCCGGATGTGGACCTACACCACTTTGTTAGCGGCCCTGCTGTGCTGGTGGCCCACATACTAAGGAAAAAGAGGAAGGCTGGCACAGATGTTAGCTCAGGGTGAATCTTCCTCAGCAAAAAAATTAAAAAATGAACTCACAGCGTTTGCTTCCTGGTGTGCTCAGTGCCCCGCCTGCCCCCCCATCAGACTGGGCGCCCCAGGGTGGGCTGTCTTTCTCATGGCGGATTCTGAGGTCTAGCCCAGGGCTGGGGACACCGCGGGCGCTTGATCAATCTTGACCTTATGAACACGCTTTCAAGTGGTGCCCTCAGTTTAGGAGGTCTGAAGAGCAGACCCCTGGAAACCGAACCAGTGTACCCGTCCGCATTTTCTGAATGGAAGGCTGGATCCTCCTGGGGTGGTGTGGGGTGTCTGGGGGGGGGGGGGGGGGGGGGGCGCGGGGGGAGCTGGAAATGCAAGGACCCGCTTGTTAGCCATCGATCAGAAAGCAGCCCCATTTCCACGCAGCGCTGTCCACCCCACAGGCCCAAAGGGTGGCCTTGGGAAACCGGATAATGGGCAATGGAGACAAGTACCCAGGCGAGCGCGGGAGCTTCAGAACACGGCAAAGGGGCCGCGTTCCCGCAGAAAGAGAGGCGCGAAGGGCCCCTCCTGAAGCCCCCTGGGCATTTAAACATCTCGTCGCCGCCCCCATGGAAGTTACAGCTCTTCTGAAACAGACGAGTCTCAGGACTTTTTTCGTGGGACTTCGGTGAGATGGAGAAAATCTTAGTGGCCGAGTCAAACATTATGTTGCCCACTGCTGTTCCTCCGGGTGATCGGGGCCCCCACAAGTCACGCCTCCGGTGTTTATTCGGGGGGAGGGGCGCAGAGAAAACCCTCCTCCGCGCGCCGGCCTGGCCGGGTGTGCCGCCCCCCAGCGCGGGACCGGGGGTGGGCCGGGAGGAGGGGCTGGGAGGGGAGGAGGCGGCGCCTAGAAAAGGAGGCGCGGGCCGGGAAGGTGCGGAGCGGGCGGCGTGCGCTCGGGCTGGGCCGGCCGTGGGCGCGGAGCGCGGGGGCGGGAGCGCGGCGGCGGCGGAGGGCGAGGGCCCGGCGGGGCAGC
>NC_060281.1:69443782-69448879 GCF_021613505.1 Equus quagga | reverse complement strand
CGGGGCAGCGCGATCGCGCCGGCGGGGAGCCGGGGGCCGGGGCGCGGGGGGTGCCGGGCCTGCCGTGCCGCCTCTCGGCTCTGCCCGCAGGTCCCGGGCGCGCAGCCCTCGGCCCGCCGCCGCCTGCCCCGGGTCCCGGAGCGCGGTGGAGGAGCCCCGCGAGGAGCCGGGGGCCCGCGCCCCGCGCCCCCCAGACATGGTGGGCCACCTGCATCTGCAGGGCATGGAGGAGAGCCTCAAGGAGAAGAGCCGGGAGGGCCTGCTGGACAGCCCAGACTCCGGGTTGCCCCCCAGCCCCAGCCCCAGCCCGCCCTTCTACTCCCCGGCGCCTGGCATCCTCGACGCCCGCGCCGGGGGCGCCGGCGCCTCCTCGGAGCCCCCCGGACCCGGCGAGGCCAGAGCGGTAAGCGCGCGCCTTCGCGCATGCCGGGGACGGGCCCGCGGGGGGGAAGGGGCTGCGCGCGCCGCACCCCCAGACGCGGTTCCCAGGAAGCCAGGACCGGGTCCCCCCTCTCCCTCACCCAAGAAGGCGGTCCGGTGACAGCCACACTCCCAGGTGGGGACCAGGGCGCGTGGGCAGGGTGGCCTGACCCCGGGACCTGCAGACCTCTCCCTGGCGGTGGACCTCTCCACGGAGCCATTCGTCTGACTGTCAGCAATGAAAGGGCAGGGGGTGAAGGACCGTGTCCGAAACTCCCCAGGAAGTTGGCTCGTACCTGGGTGGGCTTGGAACCCCGGCCGCAGCAGTGCAGATGTCCGACCAGACCCAGGGCCCTGGGCCGCTCCTGACCGGGTCCCTGTTTACTGTTCGCGGAGCTGCCAACGTGAAAGCCTTTTTTTTTTTTTTTTAAACTAAATCCAGACAGGAGCCCTTCCTTCCCGGGATGTTGAGGGATGTTGACGTGGTGCCTGGGGAGGGCTGGAACCCCAGGTCAGGAGGCCCCAGAGTTCTGTCTCTCAGCAGACTTGGAGGGACCTCCAGGTGGCCTTGGGTGGGCACCCGGCTTGCCTGGGATGGGATGTCCCCGGCAGGCCTGAGCAAAGCAGGCGAGTCAGGCGCCTGCCCGACTTGAGGAAATAAGTTGAAATCGGGAGGTTGCTGGCAGTCCCAGAGGCAGTTCCCTGTTGTCGCCCGCTCTCTGCAGCGTCTTTATATCCTTTCTGCTGAGTGTATGTGCCAGCACGACTCCAGCCCAGCTCCGGTTTCCTGGGGCCCCGATGATGCCCGCCTGGTAGCTGGCAGGGCAGTGCATGCCTCCCCCCATTGAAAATCCTCCAGGCAGCGGGAAGGATGGTCCCCCTGCCCCAGGGCTAATGACATGAATTCCACTTGTGCCTTCCTTGCTCTGTAGTCCAGTGGGTCTCCAACCTGGCTGGGCTTTGGCATCTCTTGGGGGTCTTTAAAAAGTACCCATGCCCGCCTCGCACCCCCAGACATTCTCATCCAGTCGGTATAGGCTGCAGCCTGGGCATCAGCATTTTTAAAACTTCCCCAGTCATTCTAATGTGCAGGTGGAGTTTGGGAACCACTATCTGTGACCAAAATCACGCCGTGAACTTGAACTTTTTGGTCTCTTTTTGGGGCTGGGGATGGGAGGGGCGTTGGGGACTTCCGGGGGTTGACAGAGGTGACCAAGGCTGTTTGGAGTGAAATCGATCCTGCTGTCTGTACGGGCCAGCTCTCCTGCCTGAGCGTCTCAGACCCGGCACAGTCCCAGGGAGGGTGTTCGGGCTGCTTGTGTGGGAATGGATCATGCCTCACCCGACGGGGCCCAGAGCAAAGGGCTGGGAGCCAGCCTTCTCTCTGGTCTTCGGATGACCCAGAATCCTTCTGAAGGAGGGTTTTCTGGCTGTTTTCTCGGCCAGCCAGGCCAGCCAGGGGCAGGCATGCGAACAGCGTGCCTGGCTTCCTTGTCTTGGCTGCTCTAGTTGATTTTATTTTTCCCTTCCTTGCTAACTAGATGCCAGGTATGGAGCTGTGCTCTCCCTGCTCTTTTCATTTGGCTCGAAGGCAAAACCTGGGCCAGTTCTGCGCAGGGTAATAATGTCTGGCGTTCAGACAGCCCTCCCCGAGGCCGGGGACTGTCCCGACCTTTCCTGGCATCACCTCATTTGATTTTCCCCATATTCCCATGGAAGCCTGCGCTCTTATTGCCCCCATTTCCAGAGGGGGAAGCTGAGGCACAGAGATCAGCGACTTGCCCAAGGTCGCCAGCTGCTAGGTGGCCGTGCTGTGGACACTCCCTGGGGATCTGGCTGCAGGATCCCCACCCTTAACCTGATGCATCCCATGTTTCACTGTGTGCCTGGTTAACTACCTGTGAGGGGCTTCTTTTGTGGTTAAAAAACAAAATGCTTGTGAACCTATGGGGTTTTGAGATGCCGCTTTTAATAAAAAGAGAGAAAGTGGTTGCCACGGGCACCCTCTTCCCAGCCGTGGGGCCTGCTGCTGGCGCGCTGCCCACCGACCCGTTACTGCCGCAGGGGGGTGCCCCACCTGTGAACTCATAGGGAACATTGCCAGTCTCGTGTTTGACGACACCCTGCTCGCTAATGACGCATGAGCACACTTTCCAGGTACAGAGATAGGCAAAAGCTCGGCTGCTGATCTCGCCCATCTCAGGGGAAAGGGACAGAAACCTGTCGTGTGTCCTGGAGCCGATGGTTTCCAGTACCCGAGGACAGGCTGGTGGCAGGCCAGGCCGGGTTTCCTCTGGTGACCCCTCAGCCATGGGTCTCAGACCATGTGGGTCTGAGATTCAGCCTGCTCTGCACGGGGTGTGGTATCTTTGCTCCGACACCCAGTTCCCAGCACTGCCTTTGGGGTCAAAGTCGGTGGCACACGTGCTGCATGCTGTCCCCAAACCCAGCCACTGAGGTGCTCGCAGCTGGTCACCCTGCTCATTATGCTGGATGTGCATGTTCCGTTTGCTCATGCTTCACTGCATCACGAAGGTCCCATTTTTCTCCCACTTTGTTTCAATAAGCTGGGCTTACCTTCGGGACCATGCCCCATTGAGGCTGGGTGTCTGGCTGGCTGAGAGAGTGCCCCCAAGATGTACGAGGCATTGGGACCAGGCCGGGTGTGAAGGAAGCCCCACCCCAGCTTGACCACTGGTCTTTCTTGCTCACTCTTAGAAGCAAAGAGAGTAATGTTCCTGGTGATTCCCAAACCCAGTGAAGACCCAGGCGTCAGCCCTTCGTCGCCCCTGCACTTGCTGAGCGCCTCCTGTGTGCCGTGCGCTGATCTGGACTGTGGGTGACACAGCAGTGAACATGCCATTCAAGGCCCCGACCTCGTGGAACTGGCATTCTAGTGGGAGACGCAGAGTCACCAAGTGGAATAGGTGGCACAACACCAGGTGGGCTAAGTGCCCTTGAGACAACACGCTGGATGAGGGGAGAGCTACAGTTGACGGGGTGCGCAGGGAAGTGACATTTAATAGGGCCAGACAACACTGACGGAGTGGACTTTATGGTTGTAGGGCTGAAGTATGTGCCAGTCCAAGAGAACGGCAAGTGCAAAGATCCTGAGGCGGGAACAAGACGGGCGTGTTCGGGGAGCGGCAAGCAGGCAGCAGAGGCAGACGGGCACTTGGGGGCCAAGCGGAGGCCAGAGAGTAAGATGCCCTGTGGTCTTTTAAAAAGGCACTTGTGACCATTTTATTTCTATTTTATAAAAGGCATCATGAGCTCCCACATCCCCCAAATTAGAAACCCAAATCAGACTGGACTGAGAGAGACGCTGGTGAGGAGCGGGACCTGTGTGGGGCTTGTCTTTGTGCGGTGCCCCCTGCTCTCCTGCAGGACGCGGGGACAGCCAAGGCCACCTGCTGGGCCAGGAGGGGTTTGCCTGTCGGCGGCGTTCATCCCTCACATATTTGGGGCAGGCTGGGCGAGGAATACAGCGTGAAGAAGACAGATGCCGTCTGTGCTGCCTGTGGGCTCCCGGGCCTGGCCTGTCACCGCCAGGTGGAGGGGACAGCCGAGGTCCTTCCTCCCTCCTCCTGGTCCTGCCTGTCCAAGCTATGGGGCTTGGGGGCATCGTGCGGAGGGGGATCATGCGTCCAGGAAGGGTGAGTGGGGGGTGCGCCAGACGCCCATCCCCCCGAGTCATGGGCAGTTTGGGGAACTAGCCCTGTTCCATCTCACTGGCCTCGGGGAGACCACAGGTGGCATTTGGGGTCTCAAGTCGTGTTCTCTGGGTGCATGTTAGAGAGAACGGGGTAGGGGCGAGATGTGGACAGCTCACCTTCTGTGGCTGACGAAGGACTCAGCCCGCTGTGGAGTGGTTACAGGAGGTGGCGTCCGAGCTGGTGCCCCCTGAGACGTGGAGATGGGTTCTCCAGCAGCCGGCAGCCTGGGCTCCGTCGTACGTTGCTCCTGTCACCCCCATCCGATCTCCCGGGGTCTGTTTGTCCATTGAGTGTATTTCTGAGTGGCACACTTGAGGATTTCCCTAAGGACGAGGTGCTGGTCCCCAAAGCCGGGTTCTGAGGGAAGCCCGGTGACCAGGTCTTGGTGAGGGATGGGGAGCCAGTTATCTTTGCCCCATCCTTGAAAATTTCCCACGGCTTTCGGCTCTTTGAGGCCACCCATGGTCACAGCTGCCTCTTGGGATCTTGGCTGTCACCACCTCCCCCGTGGGACTCCTGGGTTTTCTCATTTCTCTGTTTCTGGTCTGTGATGGCAAAACCAAGGTTGAGGGAGGAGACGGAAGGGCATTAGGGACTTTGGGAGTTAGTGCCCGGGATTGGGAAGGATGGATGGACGAAAGGATGGATGGACAAAAGGATGGATGGATGGACAGAAGGATGGATGGATGGACAGATGGATGGATAGATGGACAGATGGATGAATGCATGGACAGAAGGATGGGTGGGTGGACAGATGGATGGATGGATGGACAAAAGGATGGATGGATGGACAAATGTATGGATGGATGGACAGAAGGATGGATGGATGGACAGAAGGATGGATGGATGGACAGATGGATGGATGGATGGACAGATGGATGGATAGATGGACAGAAGGATGGATGGATGGACAAATGGATGGATGGATGGATGGATGGATGGACAAAAGGATGGATGGATG
>NC_060281.1:69434159-69443772 GCF_021613505.1 Equus quagga | reverse complement strand
ATGGATGGATGGACAAATGTATGGATGGATGGACAGAAGGATGGATGAATGGACAGACTGAGGAGACAGGGGTCAGCCCCATGGCCCCCTTGCAGGCTCACAGGTGTGTCCTTGACCAGTGAAGGTGCCTGAGCGGGCTCTGGTGGAAGAGAGCCAGGTGGGTCAGTCCCGCTGGGAGGAGCCGTTTGCGGAAGGAAGGCCTCGAGGAGGGAGGGGAGCCAGAAAAACTGCACCTCCTCCAGCCCGGCTGCTTCAGCCTGACGGTCGGCCTCCAGCGGAAACGCGGCAGAGTCTCTGGCAGCCCCGCAGCTCCGTGCAAGGTTCGCCTGTGTGAGAAGCTCTCTGTAGGTTTTGTGTGAAAAGAAGACAAATAGGCCCTGGCCCAGCCAGCTGCTGGGGAGACGAGACGGACGGACGGGGGAGCCAGCGGGAGCTGCCTTCCTGGGAAAAATGCGCTAGGCGGGACTGCCAGCAACTCCCCTGGGGCGGGCGGGTCTGTCCTTTGTGCCCTTCGTTCTCCTGGCTGAGCGAGTGGAATGGTACACGGAGGCTGAGGGCTGAGATCAGGGGTTGGCAGGGCCACACTCCCTCCGACAGCTCTGGGGGGCATCCACCCCATGCGTCTGCCCTAGCCTGTGTGTGGCCGGTGATCCCTGGCGTGTAGATGCCTCACTCCATCTCTGCGTCCATCTACACCTAGCTTCTCCCCTCTGAGTGTGTCCCAGGTCCGAATTTCCATCTTCTTCTGAGGACACCCGCCATACTGAATCAAGCCCCCCCTGATCGAGTCTGACCTCGTCTTCACTTGATCCCGTCTGCAAAGACCCTGTGTCCAACCAGGGCCACCTTCAGGGCCACCGTTTCCAAACAGGCCCCAGGTGAGGACGTGAACATATCTCTGTGGGCTCACAAACCAGCCCACTGCCATCCCGCTCCCTCGGCTCCATTGGCCACCCGTCTCGGGGAACAGGCCCGTCCTGGAGCCCGGCGTCCGTCTGGGATGCTGGCATCTGCTCAGGGTCCCTGCTCTGGGAACCCATTCGGGGTCTCCTGGGCTCCCTGAACGTGGCCTGTTCAGCTCCTCTGTTGCGCCATGCTGAGGGGCAGCGAGCCTTTAGGAGCCCCTCCTCTCGCCCCAGGATCTGCCACCTTTCACAAGGACGGCGAGAATTCCTGGGGCTTAAACGTCCCCTCCTGGGATCACTTTCCTCATGGGGAAGGTCGAGGTCAACGTTAGCCCAGCATGTGAGCTTTGGGTCTCAGATCCCAAATACACACTGAAGATAATCGAGTTTAATTCCAGTCGCAACACAAGCCATCACTGGCCGGTGAGGTCAGTGGCCTGGAGAAAGGCCATTTTGCCCCAACAAAGACTCCGTGTGGCCTCTCCCCCACGCCCGAGCGGGGTCTCCCTGTGGTCTTGCTCGCTTAGGAGCAGCACTGGGGGCTCCGGGCCCCTCCTCCTGCCACTCGCCCTCCATTGATGGGTCTCAGTGCTCCCTGACTCAGTGGCAGGATCGCTGTTCTGTGGGCCACGTGTGGCTCTGGCCACGTCCCACCCCATGGCGGTTGTGGGCTGCCATGCGTCACCCAGGTTGGGCACAAACACTGCTGTGCTGTCCATCCGTGTCCTCGGCAGTCGGGCCAGGCCGTCACCGCGTGGCACTGAGCTCTCACGGCAGAGCCCTTATCTTTCCGTGCCGTCCTGTGCGCTGTGCCCTGTACGGCAGCCAGGAACGGGCGCTCCAAAGAACCGTGTGTATTTTTACTTCCAGCCACCGAGTATTTATCCTCGCCCCGGCCGCTCCCAGGAGGGCACATGAATCATTGGGCGAGGCGGGCAGGGCCTGGCGGGCAGAGGGCAGCCCGCGGCCAGTTGTCCTCTGGGTCCTGCTCTCTCTGGGGCCACCCCTGGTCCCCACACACACGCCCACCCCCCACCTGCCCAAGAGATCAGGGAGCTGGCCCCGGCCCCAGGCTAGAACAGGGCTCTCCCCAGCCCCCAGAAGGAGTGGGGGCTAGAGGCTGGACCAGCCTGGCTGTCCTGGGTGGGGAGCATGGCACTGGGAGACTGGGGGTCCAGCCTTCAGTTCTCAGCTCATCTGCACCCAGGACTCGCTTGCCCCTGCATCCCAGAGCCACAAGAGGACCCCAGCTCCCCAGGACCCTGGCCAGCCTGTGCCTCAGGCCTCCCTGACGAGCCTGTAGCCCCGCCGTGTGAGCCTCACAAATGGCACAACCTCATTTTCAGATGAGCAAACTGAGGCAGAGTGAGCAGGCGGCTGAGGGTCTTTCAGTGGGTTGTCCTTAGGCTAAGACAAGAACCGGGCCTTTGGGGAAATGGGCTGGGCTGTGGCCACCCTCGGGGTGGGGTGGGGGGGTGGGCCTGCCTGGGGGCTTTGTTCGCTCCTGGTGGGCCCGTGAGCAGTCCAGCAGGTGCAGCGGCAGCGGGTGCCTGGGTGTGCGAGCTGCCCCGCCCGCCCGCGCCCCTCCCCAGCCCCCACCCTGCAGGCTCCCATCCGAATGCAGCTGGCTGAGGAGGAGCCTCCGTGTGGCTGCAAGGCTGTCCTCTGGCATGGCTGCTTGGCTGTGACAGGCGCTTTCCTTGCCCGCTCTCCAGGCTGGCCGCGTTCCCTGGGGCCGGCACTGCCATTTTGATGTTCAAACAGCCCTGCGGCCAGAAAGACTCTGCTCTGAGCTTCCGGCTGCCGGTGGCTGCGGGGAGGCCAAGGGCTGCGCGGCTGCCACCGTCGTCCCTTCTTGTCTGTTCCTGGAGCCCTGCGGGGGCGGCCTTGGCACACCTTCTGGAGCTGTCTCGCCACCCAGGCCGGGTGGATGCCAGCCGGCATCTGCGTCTCACCAGCTTCTCGTATCTCTTGTGCGATGCTTCCAGCTCGGGCGGAGTTTAGATATTTTCCACTGGGGCCCTTTGGGAACCGGTGCCCGGAGCTCTGGCTCCCCAGCCCAGCCTGTGAAGTGAGCCTTGTCTCTCTGCTGGCAGCCAGTCAGGGAGTGAGATCCGGCCGGAATGGGGCTGCTCCCACGTCGGGGCGAAGGGCCACTCAGGCAGCCTGTTGGGTTTGGCGGTTTCTGTATCCGGGGTGGACCCAGGAGGGAGTGATGCTCAGCTCAGTCATAGCACCGAAGGCTTTGCCTCTCGGAGAAGTGCTCCTGCTCGTGAGCTCGGGCATTATTCTTTCTCGGGAAGGAGGGAGTGGCTCAAACCAGCGGCAGGCTGCCCATCTCTCCCTCCAGCCCTTCCGCCCGTCTGGACAGGAGCGAGGCCTCCAGAAACTTAGTGCTCACGCTCACGTCCCCTCACATGCCCGCATCATTCTCTCTCCTCGTCAGTGGCCACATGTTACCTCCTCTTGAATAAGAAGCGCCCTGGGGTGCACTGGCCCAGTGGCATAGGGGTTAAGTTCCAAAAGGGGTTAAGTGTTCCACTTTGGCGGCCCTGGGGTTGGCAGGTTCGGATCCCAGGCGTGGACCTACACACTGTTTATCAGTCATGCTGTGGCAGCGTCCCACATAGAAAACAGAGGAAGATTGGCACAGATGTTAGCTCAGAGCCAATCTTCCTCACCAAAAAAAGGGGGGGGGGAGAAGAGACATGGGAGGCACGGCCTCATCCACCCACACAGGGTCTGGCACACAGTAGGTGCTCAGGTGTCCAGCACACAGTGGCTGCTCAGCAAACACCTGCACATGTTGGGGAACATGTCAAGTTTCAGATAGTGTGTTTTGGGGAGAGAGTTTTGCTTCTATAAACGTCAAGTCATGGAGTTTGGCAGCTAGGGTCAGCGTTGCCTTAACTAGGTGAGCCACGGAAGGTGCTGGAAGTGTCTGAATCTTGTCACTGTTGTTTTTTTTAAATTCAGTCTCCTGAAACAATGTGTGCTTGCTTCCAGAAGGCGGGAGCAGTGTTGCTTCAAGGTTGAAAATGGGCTGGATTGTAATTCTCTGCAGGATGGACCACCCCAGACCTCCGTGCAAAGGAGGACTCGTAACACAGGCCAGCTTTTATCTGGCACTGGCTCTGCCGGGCACCGTCCTGCACACTCACACGCTTCAACCCACACAGGCCTCGCTGCAGCCCGTGATGGGGGGCTCCTGTCGCCCCACTTCAGAGACCAGGAGGCCGTGGCCCAGAGAGGGCGGCCGTTTGCTGTGGGTCACGTGGCATGTTGGCTTCCTGCAGCTGCTGTGACAGATGACCACACACGCAGTGGCTTAAAGCAACACAGATTGATTATCCTACAATTGCGAAGGTCAGACGTGCAAACTGGGTCCTGAGGGCTGAGGTCACGGCTGTGGGCGTGGCTGTGCTCCTCCCTGCCCGCTCCAGGGAGAGCCCTCGCCGGTCCTGCTTTCTGGAGGCTGCCCCTGCTCCTTGGCTCATGGCCCCTTCTCCGTCCCCAAGGCAGCAGCCTGGTGTCTACACTCTCCCTGCCTCTGACCTGCCGCCTCGCTCTTGGACCCTTGTGACGACATCCCGGTAATCCAGGATGAGCTCCCATCTCAGGACCCCTAACCACACCCGCAAGGCCCTTCCACCATGTCAGGTCCCATCTCAGCTCTAGGGATCAGCGTGTGCACGTCTTTGGGGCCACTGTTCCCCCTGCCACACCCAGGAAGCGGGCAGCAGGTGCCCCTTTGAGGACCACACGCTCCATATAAACACAGGGAGGGACGGGGCCACCTGAGGACAGGTGCTAGGGGCTTTGGAGGACCTCTTTCGTCCCCAGGCTTTGTGTCCCTTCTCCCTGTGGTCCTTGGCCCTTGTTCTGGGGACACCGTGACCGGCCAGGGAGAGGGCTGCTGGTGACCGTGTCCACAGGCTGATCCCAGCCTTAGAGATGGCCGTGGGCCTGGCCCTGGGACTTACAGGTCGGTGGGGGCTGCTTTGCACCTGTGAGGTCTCTCCTCTGGGCAGTGCAAGGGCTGCGAGAGGCCAGGCCCGGGGGTTAGAGGTCATCAGGTCCTGAACCTCAGGGAGCTCATGGGCTGGGGGTGACGAATACAAGAGGTCACAGCCGTGGAGGCCAGCAGATGGGAGCTGCAGGGGCCCCGTGGAGGATGGCGGGAGACAGGGAGCCGATGCTTGCGGTCAGTCCCACTGGATCCAGTGAGAAGGAGCCAGAAGGCTGTTCCTGGTCAGGGAGGCACAGAGGCAGCCCGGGCACGGCAGAAAGAGGTGACAGATACGTGGGCAGAGGCTTGGGTGGGAAGTGCCCTGCGCCGTGCGTGAGGGACAGCCTGCTCTGAGCGGGCAGTGACAGGCCAGTCCCGGGGCTGTGGCGCCGACCCCGTGGACGTGAGAATATCGTGGGGGAGGGCCTGGACCCTGGAACCGGACCTCCAGGGTTGAGCCCCGGCTCTGCCTCTCCCCGGCTGTGGGGCCTCGCGTGGGATGATTGCTCTCCCAGCAGAGGTGAGTCCTCCGGGTGATGCTGCGGGACAAACAGCCCACTCGCGGTGGCCTCCTTCTGCTGTCACTACCTGTTCGTCACAGGTTGACCAACACACGACGTGGAGGTCCCCCAGGGTCTGAGGCTGGCGAACTGGCCGGCGTCTTCAATGATGCAGAAGGAAGAGGGGGCTCTGGAGGGCCTGCCCTGGCAGTGACATCCTCGGCCAGGGGTGACAGGTGGCACAGGCAGAACTCACCGGCGCCCCCCAGGGGCCAGGAGCTGTGGCCCCAGCACGTGGGTGGAAGGCCGAGCCTGCGACCGGCCCATGCTGGGGGCTGGTTTGCAGACAGGGGAGGATTGGGGAGGACCCCCGCTGGAGTCCGGCCTGTGGCCGGGGCAGGACGTTTCTGAGCAAAGGAGCCCATCACTTAGAGGATGAGGCCGATGCAGAGCCGAGTCTGCTGAGAGCCCTAGAAGGTCTTAGAGGGAGCGGCTCCTGGTGCTCTGGGGCCTCAGATTTTTGCTGCCAAATGCCCTCTTTTCTGGGCTCTCTCATGGGCTTAGTGTCACTGCAGGGCGCTCGAGTGACAGATGAGCTTTTCAGGGGACAATGGCAGAGCGATGAAGAGGCCCGCAGGGCTGGGGCCGGGCTGGAGAGCATCCAGGGGAGTCATGGGGGGCAGCGAAGATCAGAGTGTGGACGCTTCCGCACGGTGGCTGGGGGCTGGGCCACAGGAGCTGGGGTCTGTATTTGTGGAATCAGTTTGGGGCTGGCAGGCAGTGGGCTGGGCTGGGGGTTACACTGCACAGTGGGCTGGGCCCTCAGCCCACTCTCTGAGGGGAGAATGGGGGCCCATGGTCCCTGACTGTCTTCGCTGCCACATCTTGTGGAACTTTGGGGACAGACTTTAAGGCAGACTAGAGAAAGAACTTCCCAGCAGGTGAGCTGTGGGACGGACTTGGGAGGGGGAACAGGTGGCACTTTCTTTGCATTTATCTGAAGGGGCTCTTTTCTGAGGAAGCTATCAATGGCTTCTTTTATCATAGTATTCTCTTTTCCCACCTTGCCAAGATTCTCCCGGTTGCAAGTGAGAGAAAGGGGGCTCAAGTTGTTTTGAGCTACAATATGGATTTGCCGGTGCTCACATCTGAATATTGGCTTCAGGCAAGGCTTGATCCAGGCATTCAAACCATGTTGGCAAGACTTGATCTTCCACCATCTTTGATGTCTGCTCTCCTCTGTGTTACGTCATTTCCGGATGGGTTTTCCTCAAGTGGTGGCAAGTTGTGCCCCCTGCCAACCATCCCCACATGCTTAGCCACCTCAGGGTGGCCTTCCTCATAACTCCTACAGAAGACCTGGGCAGGACTCTCATTGGCCCAGCTTGGGTCCCAGGCCCATGCCTATACCGACTGTTGTCCGCGGGGAGATGCAATGTGGTGTCCAGAAGAGGTGGATGCTGGGTAGGCAAAGCCCGGTGCCCACAGCCTCTGCCCCTTGGGGGTGGCCCCCAGCCTTGGGCTGCCCCGAGAAGGCCCAGGAACCTTTCTTAGGGCGAGCATGGTTTCCAGCCCTAGCTGAGCCCTGACCTCCTGCGTCACTGAGGGGGGAAGCTGGCGAGGCCCTGGACCCGTGCTCCCCGAGAGGGGTCCCAGGTCTGCAGGGCTCCCAGCCTGGCTCCGGGAGCTTGGTGTGGGCTGGGGGTTGTAGTAAGAGACCATTACCATGTCCCCTTATTGAGATGCCTGGGGACTGGGGCGGCAGGCTGGTGGGTGGGGAGCCATGGGCCAGGTGGGTGGCCCGCAGAGGGACGCTGGGGTGGGCTTCCTGATAGACCCCACGAAGCAGGCGTCCAGACCTGGCCAGGGCTGGAAGGGGGTGGGCCGTCCTCTTGCGCCCAGTGAGAAACTGAGGCCATGGTGCCAAAGGGCTGCGTAACCCTGTGTCTGTGTCTCTACCGGCAGCCCCCGCCCCTCCCCCCGAAGCCACCAGCGCTCGAGATGCGGCCCCGGATGCTGCCCGTGTTCTTTGGGGAGAGCATTGAGGTGAACCCTGAACCCACACACGAGATCCGGTGAGTGGGGCCGCTGGGCTGGGGGGTGCTGGTCATGACCCCCTGCAGGGTGCCCCTGCCGGCTGGGGGCTCAGCGGGCTCCTCTCCCTCCAGGAAGCCCCTCTGGGTGCTGGCCCCTGAGGAGGCCTGGCTGTGACTTAGCCAGAGATGAACGGGTGCTACGAGACTCCAATCCCAGGGGGCTTCCCTGTCCCCCTGGCCCGGGTCTACATCCGGCTAGTTCCCCTCCGACCTTCCACCCCAACCCACCTGATTTTTACTTTCAATCCCGCCTCCCGGGAAGTTTGGGAGGTGATCACGTGACCACCCACACAGCTCATGCAGCTGCCGGCTCTTTAGACCACAGCACCTTGGGACCCCTTTCCACCCCGTGTTTCCTGAGTGTCAGGTGAACACGGAGTTGCTCCGTGCTCCACGTGACTGTCATGTGGCTCCTTTGTCCCCGAGGAGTGGTGGAACTGCATGTGTGTTAGGGGCCCTCCCACGCATGGGACATCTCAGGTGGCATCTGGATGGCTTAGTTAGGTGCCCCACCGGGAGCTCTCCTCCATCACCGTGCCCTCCTCTGAGGGCCTCTGGGGCCAGGCTTCCAGAAGGTGGAGGCCAGGCTCCGTGGGTCCTGCCCATATCTCCACGGGGCTCTGGAGATGGCGCTGTCCACGTCAACCTGGGCCAGCAGGGGTGCGACCCACAGCCTCTTGCCCCTCCAGCTGGGGACACGGTCCCCGGGGACAGACGGGTACTTCCAAGTTTTTTCTTCCCAAACAGTTTTCCCTTTTAGTTTTAAAATGAGAACAAATATTAGATTACTGGGGGCGCAGTGAGGCTGGACTGGAGCTGCCGTGACTCTCGGGCCTCAAGGCCCTTCACAGACCGCTCATCCGGGGGGCTGCGTGGGAAAGAGGCAGCTTGTGTCCCACCCTCCCCGAGCTTCCGCCTCCAGGGTGATTTTCCGAGGTGCTGGCAGCAGGGCCGGGGACCTGAGCAGCTGCTCTCGCCAGGGGCTCGCTCATCTCAGCCCCTGAGGCTACTGTTCGGGACACTTGTTTGACATAATTTCAAACTTACAGAAAAGCTGCAGGAAGAGGACAGGGCGCCCGTGTGTCCCGGGCCAACAGCCCCACGGGGTGCACGGTTTGCCTTATTGCTTGAACCTCGCCTGCTCTCTCTTCCTACGCGGAGGAAATGTTTTCTGACCCATTTGAGAGGAGATTGGCGACCTCCTGACCTTTACCCTTCAATCCTCCAGTGTCCTTCCTAAGGGCAGGGCCGTCCTCCCACCTGATGACCGGACGGTTGTTAAAATAGGACAGCCGGCTCGGACACACGGCCTGCCTCTGATCCACACCGCAGGGTCCAGTTTCATCTGTTGTCCCAACAATGCCCTTTCAAGCTGTCTTTTTCAGGATCCAACCAAGGTCTCGTGTTGCATTTAGCTGTCACTGTCTCTTTAGTGTCCTCGAAGCTGGCACTGTCCCCCAGCTCTTCTGGGACCTTTTGTTTTTCTTTACCTTGTTTTTTCTTTTGCTGGGAAAGATTCACCCTGAACTAACATCTGGTGCCAATCTTCCTCTATTTTCTCTCCCCGCAGCCCCAGCGCAAGGTTGTATATCCTAGTTGTGTTTCTAATTCTTCCAGGTCGGACGTGGCCACAGGGTGGCTGCTGACAGACAGGGGTGTGGGTCCCCGCCCAGGAACCGAACCCGGGCACCCAACTTTAACCTCTCGGCCCTCAGGGCTGGGTCCTCTTCTTTGACCTTTTGACCTTTTGGAAGAGCCCAGGCCGGTGCGTTTAAGAGTTCTGCGAGGGGCCCTTCCCAGGGTCCTCCAGAGCGCGCGGGCGGGGACCACACGCCCCATCCTGGCCTCACCGCCTCCTCTCCTCCCCAGCTGCAACTCTGAGGTCAAGTACGCCTCGGAGAAGCACTTCCGGGACAAGGTCTTCTACGCGCCGGTGCCCACGGTCACGGCCTACAGCGAGACCATCGTGGCGGCGCCCAACTGCACGTGGCGCAGCTACCGCAGCCAGCTGACCCTGGAGCCGCGGCCGCGCGCACTGCGCTTCCGCAGCACCACCATCATCTTTCCGAAGCGCGCGCGCAGCTCCTTCCGCACCACCCTGCC
>NC_060281.1:69385451-69433759 GCF_021613505.1 Equus quagga | reverse complement strand
AGCAGCAGCCAAACGGCGAGGCCGCGGGGTGGCCTCGGAGCGCGCAGGGCCGAGCCGGGCGTTAGCGGGTGGCCCCCGACGGTCCGCGAGAGGAGGGGTGCGTCCAGCCCCCGGAAGCGGAGCACGGCCCAGCCCCGGAGGGATGGCTGGAGGACCTGCAGCGGCTCCTCCGCACCCCGCACCCGTCTGTCCAGGGCTGGTGGCCTGGCTCCCAGGCCGTGCGTGAGGGCAGAGGGTGCCCCCCAGACACCCAGCGCTCCCCGAAAGGGCTGTGGGCAGAGGGGCCTTGCGAGGGTGCGCGGCCGGCGCGGGAGGCCCAGCCTGGAGCCGTGATGGAGCCGCCTCTGGGGACATGCGGGCAGCCGGACAAGGGCGGGTGCTGGTGGGGGCGGGGTGGTTACTGGGCGCAGCCTGGAGAAGACCTCGGCTTGGCCGTGCCCGTGCCCTGCGGCCCCGTGTGGGACACCCAGGGCGTAGCCGTCGAGTCGAGGCCTTCAGCTCCGCAGCCGGAGCCTCGCCCGCCGAGGGGAGCGTTTCTGCGCTCCGATGTCCGCTGCCGCTGCCGGAGCTCCCGGCCCCGTTACTACACGGATGATGGCTCACCGTGACAGGTGCTGCGGGGCGCACCTCCCATGAGTGACGTCAGGGGAGGAAGACGGGAGAGACCTGTGCTCCCTGGGACGAGCCAGCGCGTGCCGGGTCGCAGCTGGGGTCGCATTCTGGGGACGAAGGCCCCAGAAGCCCCGATGTGGCCGCGGAGATGCCCCTCAGACCAGAATGGACCCAGCGGGTGGGGGCTGTCCCGCCACTCCCCTGGCCACCCCCGACAGGGGCGAAGGCCGGGGCTTTAGCTCCCTTGGGGTGAGGGGGCGACTCTCATGTTCGGAGAGGCCCGTTGTATTTTATGTGTCTACACCCGTGGGGCCCGTTCTCTCCAGAGATGCTTTCTCATTAACAAAGAAGTAACTTAAGAACCGATTGATGATCTTAATAAAATGTGCAAACCCTCCTCTGTGTTTCTGAGACTGTGGGCCCTGGGGCGGGGGTAGGAACGGTTTTCTCAGGCCCAGGTCCCGCCCCGCTGCTCACAGGGGCAGGGGGGTGTGCTGCAGGCCCAGAGCCCTGGGCCACCCCCTGCCATGGCCTCAGTGTGCACAGTGCCACCCGGGAGCCGATTAATAAACGCAGAGGCCCAGGCCCCACCCTGGGACTTGGGTCTGGGGTAATACCAAGGAGGGTCCCGGGAATCCGAAATTGGGGAGACACAGAGCAGCCAGGGGACAGTGTCCTCCATGAGTTGGGGACAGACGGGAGGCTTTGTGCAGGGGACAGATTCTCACTTTGTGGGCATGGGTGCCAGGAGTGCGATGGCAGGGCCAGCGTGGCCTCCTGAGGCCCAAACCCTAGCCTGCAGTGTGTAAAATGACAGTAACGATACGGCCTTCCCAGCTCACGCCTGCGGCTCTCACTATGTTCCAGGTGCATATTAAACGCTTCGTGTGGTCCCCTCCTTTCATCCTCACCTGTGGAGACAGGTGCTACTGTGCCTCCATTTTAGAGGAGTGAGTGAGGCGCAGAGAGGTTAAGTGACTTGCCCAAGGTCACACAGCTGGTTGGGAGGGGGGAGCAAGGCCAGGAGCTGAGCCAGGAGCCTTGCCCTCTGACCCACTTGGCCACCGGCCATGATGGAGGATGGTCTCTAACAGGATGGGGGCCAGGGGTGAGAGCCAGGAGGGGTGGTGGGGCCAAGGACAGGTCTACCTCACTGTGGGGAAGAGGCCTCCGCAGATCTGCGTGCACCAGCAGGACGCAGCCCAGCCTCGGGCCCGCGAGAAGGCAGCCCGCTCCGAGACGGGAGCCTGTGCAGCCCCGCACGCCGGTCACGGCCTCGCAGCCACTACGCTCATTCAGCTGCAGCTGCCTGAGCCGCGGTCGCCATCCTGACCTCTCACTGCCGTGAAGGAAGCCTGGCCTGGGCTTCCTGACGATGACAGTGCCAACAAATCCAGCGACCTTGCAGGAGCCCCGGGTGGCCCTTCAAGAAAGAACTTTCGAGGCCTGCAGTCCACGGTCGGCCAGCAGCCACACCCTCCCGGCCACTGCCAGGCGCTTCCCAGGGGCCCAGCTGTGGCTTCATGGTGGCCCCGACGCTTCTGTTGAGAGTCTGCCCTTGGGCCGAGCGAGGCTCCCTGCCCAGTGCTGCTTCGTCTCCCTTCATCCTTCACAGGCATCACCCCAGGAAGCCCCTGGCCCTCCTGGCTCATCTGCGGTGCACATGTGCCTCTGAGGGGCGGGCAGGGTTGCATCCTGCTCTTGGTGTGTCTCCAGGGGTCACTCTGACCATGCATTCGAATGGCTGCTGCCTCCCCCGCTGAGGCTGGGACCCCAGCCTGCCTCCTCGGACGTAGGGCCCAGTGAGGCCAACCTGGGAGGGGGAGGACGTCGGGGACAGGGACAGCTGCCTGTATGGCCCCCAAGTGCACCCCGCTTTTCTCGGAAGCAGCTCCTCCGTCCTCTGGGCTCCCGGGCAGAAAGAGGGGCCTGTCTTGTCTAGATCCTGTCCCAGCCCTTGGCATTTCCACCCCCAAAATAAAGGGACTGGAGGCCAGGGTCCCCTGCTGCCCAGGCTGCAACAGGCCCTCCGGCTTCTCCCCTCCCCCACACTCCCAGATCCAGATGCACTAGGCAAGCCCCTGAGGGCCAGCTGTCACTCCCTGTGCCCCCAGGAAGGCGGAGATGACACTGGGGATGGGCCTGGTGGCTGGAGAAAGAGTATGCCACTTAGCTTCTCTAAGCGTCTGCAAAATGGGCACATGGCCTACCTCCCGGGCCGCTGGGGTGCTGAGGACCGCTCGGGGAGCCTCTGCTGCAGCTGCACCAAGCCGGACCCTTCCTGGGGCCCACCCCGACCCCTCGCTCAGCCTCTTCTGCTGGCACCTAGGCCAGTTTCTGGGTTCACACGCACGGAGCTCAAGTCAAACTCAGCATCCCCCCCAAACAGGGGTCCCCACTGTCTGGACTCGACGCGGTCCCATCTCTTCCTCCCCAAGTGGGACGGACAGAAGCGCGTCCCTGCACCTGGCAGGAACTCAAGTCAGCATGTTATGCATGTGATTTTCCCAATGACCTGTGAGGTGGCTGGTGAGGAATTCTAATGAGGACGCGGGCCTGGCCTAACCCCAGAGGAGGTGCCGATGGAAGACGGCCTGTCACGTGGTCCTACATCTAAACCCACAGCATCCGTAAAGGCCTCCTTGGCTCAAGGACAGAGCAGCCAGGGAGCCTTTGCACCAGCTGCCAGCCATCAGGTTACTTCCAGATATGCAAATAAGAGTCACTGTCACCAGGCCACCTGGAGTTTTTCCTGCCCTCTCTCTCCTTTCCTCTCGAACCCGTTTTTGTCTTCGTCCCTTGCCTGTCTCGCTCTGCCTCCCCACAGGCGAGTGGCCATGACCATATGAAAGAACTAAACGAAGTGTCTCTGAGTTACTCCTCACAGCAATATCTCATTTTACAGATGGGGAAACTGAGGCACAGAGGGTTCAGATGACTTGGCCAGGGTCACACAGCCATTGGGTGGCAGGGTGAGGATGGAAGCAGGCTGCTGGCTCTGCAGTCTGCTCCCAACTCAGACGCTACACCCTCCCCTCACTGCCCCGTAAGTGGTCTGGCCCTGTCTCCTCCCTGGGGCCCGGGGCCTCTGCCTTGGCCTTCTCTGCTGTGCGACCCCCAGCCTGGCCCCACGCTGGTTGCCCAGGCCTGTTTCTCCCTCACAATCCATCCAGCAAGCCAACATCACCCTGATTTCAGAAAACCAGCAAATTACCTCACTGGGCATCTCAGAAATTCCTGTGCCCCCACACTGACTAACGTCCAGTCTCCCTGGGCCCCCAGATGTCCCTGGCTGGGTCTCACCTCCCAGCCTTTGACCACACAGGTTCCTTTGGCTCAGCGCATCCCTCCACCGAGAACTGCCACCTCCAGGAAGCCACCCTGACTGCTCCAGTTCAGTTATCACAGTGCCTTGGGGACCAGTCCACTCCTGCCCTCCCCATGGGGGCAGCTTTTGGGCTGGTGGGCCGGCCTCCTTCTATGGAGCCTCTTGTGCCCTCACTGGAGACCTCCCGGCGGGACAGAAGTGAAGGGACCATGTTCTAGGTGACGGTCTAGCTGTGACCCTGAACCCCACCCCCGACCCCACAGTGAGGGCTGCAGCCACCTGCACCAGACACACCTGGGCTGCTTGTTGAAAACACAGATTCCCGGGCCCTACCCTGGACCTAGAGAATCATTCATTTTCCGGCATTTTAACCAACTTCCTAATGTCCTAAGACACAGGGACATTTGCCAACTATTCTTTGCTTTACAAAACACTTCCTAATTTTCTGTTGAATCTGATCCTCATAGTGTCAGTTCAGCTCCACAAAGCCACCAAGGAGGCTCAGTCAACAACAGGGACAGGCGGGGAAGACAAGAGCTCTGCCTTCAAGGGCTTCTGTCTGGTTTGAGACATGAGTAGCTTACAATGTGTTCGCTGAGACCAGAGGAGAGAGATTGTGGGGCTAATGAGTTCTCAGAGGAGGCAATGCCCCAGTTGGGTTTTGAAGTGTGTGTAGGAGTTTTCCAGGGAGCTAGATGTTGGGAGAAAAGCATGGGCCTCCGTGTTAAAGACAGAACACTGAGCAAACCAAAGAAGCTGGGGTGGGATGAGCTCTGAAGGGGTTGAGGACTGGCTGGTTGCCCCTGGAAGATAGGGTGGACCCTCAGCAGGCACAGGAGACGGGGAGCTCTCCCTACACCCTGCGAACGCTCCTGTTGTGTCTGGGCCACTGGCCCTCAGAGAAGACAGAAGGAGGCGCCACGTGGTGCCACCTCTGAGGTTATGGGCACAGGGGGCTGGCGGAGGTGACCATATGGGCTGAGGCTGTGTCCCCCTACCCCAACAGTACTCTGGTCTGAGCGCAGCTGAGGGAGGTGCCATGGGTTCCTGGGGGACACCAGCACACATGGCCAAGCCCTGGTGGCTGGTGTGGCCATCCTGACCGCAGCATCCTGGACTCCAGGTGGGGGCTCCCTGCGCCCCTGTGAGGGAGTCCCCACCGGGGACATGGCCCTTTGCTGGCTCAACACTACCACCTGCCTGCCAGCCTCGGTACTGCAGCCCAGGGCCAGGCTGGGCCCCATGGGGGGCAGGTGAGACCCCCGCCCAGATGAGAAAATGGGGCTCGGAGGGCACCACAGTGCCCTCAAGGCCATACACAACGTCACTGCGCGGCCTGGAAGCCAGGCCCTATGTGGCTCCATGCCCCCTGCTCATTTCGCCTCCCACCCAGGCTCACCGGGTCACCTCCGGGGATGCGGAGCGCCGGGGCGGCTGGCCACACCCCGGGAGGGGGCGGTACTGGGCACCGCCAGCGTGGAGGGTGTGCAAGGGATAGCAATTTCTGCCTCCAGGGGACCCTGGTTCTCTCCGCCGCCCCTGAAAATCCCCCGTCTCCAGGTTGCTGAGTGGGCGGCTGAAGTCCGAGGTCTGGGGAGGGGCAGGGCCCGCGGCAGCCGTGGAAGGCTGGTTCCCAGCTGAATGGACCGCCCCCCCTCAGCCAGACACGCAGGCCTGCTGACGAGCTGGCTGGGCCAGGGGGCCGTCTCTGGGTATTTGGGGTCGTCTGTCTCTGGGTGGGCTGAGAGGGGCTATGAGAGCGGAGAGGCTGAGGGACGGGGACGGGGGGGTTCCAGGACCACAAGACCCCCAGGGTTAGCATGACGTGAGCAAAGAGAACCCCTGCTCTGCAAACTATCTTGTGGGGTTCACCTTTCAGAGACCCCACCTCCCACCCCTCAGAGCTCCCAAAGGCCCCAGGATCCTGGGAGCCCAGGCCGGCCTCCAGGAGCCGACCCAGCAGGACTCAGTGTGGCAGCCCGAGGCCTCGCAACGGTGTGCATCTCCTGGCCGCCAACTATCTTACACATCTGCCCGGTCCTGGGGCTGAGGTCCAGCCCCACTCTGCAGGCAGCGCCCGAGTGGGACACATCGGGGGTCCTTCAGCCCATACCACAGGGCTGACCTCGGCTCTGCTGGCGTGGAGATCCTCTGACCTCTGCTCGGAGAAGGGGTGGGCATCAGGGGCCACACGCAGGCCAGCGATGCCCCTGGGGGGCCGTGGAGACTGAGAGGTTGCTAAGGGGCCGCTGAAACCTGCCACCTGTAGGGGCCTCCAGGCCGGTCAAGAGCAGCGGGAGCAGCCCTTGAGGGCAGACTGGCAGCGGGCACCACCAAGCGCCCCACAGCACGCGCCTCACCAGCCTCACTGGAGCACCCTCCCCATGTGCCTCCACCCGGGGCATTCACACACGGGGAGCGGATGGGGACACAGGCAGGTGGCAAGGTCTCCCAGACGCCCCTCCAGTCAGTGCCCAACCGGGCCACGGGGGCTGAAGTTGATGCAACTTGGCATCAGGCAGGGCATCAGCTCCCGGGGCGAGCAGGGCCACGACCCCGTGGGCTGGGCGGGTGGGGCCGCAGTGGCTCTGCTGGGGCCGCAATGGAAAGAGCAGGGGGGGAGGGGTTGCAGCGAGGCCGCCGGCGCCCCGAGCAGGAAAGGATGGCAGCCTTTCTGAGGCACTGCGCTACTCAACAGTCAGAGCCAGAGTGCGACTCTGTGCCCACGTCACACCGAAGCGTGAGCAGCAGCTGGCAGTGGTTTCAGGCCCCAGGCGGGGAGGGTGCTCTCTCTCCTGCCCGTATTCACGGAAGGCTGCGACAGCAAAGGAGTGTGTGGTCCTCAACACGACATGGCAGGAACGACAGGGAAAGTGCTTAGCAGCTAAGAACAGATGACGGCCGCCTCGGACCCCCTCACCACGGCGGTGAATGTCTCTGTACGTCCACCCTGAGTATGAATACTCAGTGTATTCCCCGTGGGTGTGGACGGCCTGGCCACGGGTGTGAGTATCTAATACACTCACCACGGGTGTAAATATTTGATACGCTCACCATGTGACACGGGATACCCATCTCCATAGCTGTGAATATGTGACACCATCCTCATGGATATAAATATCCAATACTCTAGCCACGGGTGTGACTATTTGATGTCTTCATGTGACGTCCTCACCGTGGGGTAAATATTCGCCAGCAAAGGGGACAAGCCGTGAGTTAGGGGATGCTCCCTTTGCCCTCCAGAGTTACACTCCCACCATCCCCCAATTTGCCAGTCGCCTGCCCTCCTGGTGAGAGAGAGAGAAGCCTCTGGGAGTGGAGTATAAGTTGCTTTTAATGAGAACAACGTGTGTAAATGACAGCGCGCCACCGCCGTGCGCAGGTGGCGGCCACAGAATACCCATCGAATTCATTCTGCCCAAGGAAGGGAGGGAGGGAGGATGGGGGGCTCATGGGCCTGGGGCCCCGCCCCCCTGGGTCCTGCGGACGACGGGGTCACCGACTGTCGGCCAGCACACGCCTCTTGCACGGTAAGCAGAGATCGAAAGCACAGCAGCAATAATACTGGGTAAGTCCTTCCTTGCGTAAAACATCTGAATTAATTCATTGAAGGTATCAAAAATATACCCTGTAAACCAATACATCATTTACACCTGCCTGCTCTTCCCACTGCCGCGGCAACCATGTGTGAAAAACAGACCAGTTCCTCGGAGCAGCCACTCGCCCCAGGCCGCACCTGGCCCTGTCGCCCGCCCATCTGGCCTGACGGTTTCCAGCAGTCTCGTTGGCTGGGGCAGCCCATGGGGACTGGGACGAGAGCGCTGGGGGCTGGACAGGGCCTGTGTCTGTCTGTCCAGAGCGCTAAGCGGGATGGGGGCGGGGGGGTGCAGGGGCTGCTAGCTCAGTTTAGACTTTGGTTCCAAATGCGTTAAGGGGGGAGGCAGTGGCGTGGGAGGTGCGTGGTCATCCTGCTTTGGGTCCCTGGCCGCCCCGGCTGCGAGCATGTGGCCACCACACGCCCACCATGCCCCCGTCCCGGCCCCCTCCCCTCCCGAGCACCAGGTAAACATCCCCTGAGTAAGGTCACTGCACAGGGCCAGCCCGGGGCGGGAGTCGTAGTTAAGGCTTCAGACAGGCGAGGAGGCAGGCTCTGGACGGACGGGCGGCGGGCAGACTCAGGGGCTCCTTCCTCGGTGGGGGAGTCTCGCCCCCCCGCCCGGCTGCTCGGGCCGCTGGCCGGGTGCCAGTGCCGCCCCCACCCCTTCGGACAGTCACTCGCTGTCGGAGAGCGTCTCATACTGCGAGCAGAGCAGCGGCTTGGGCTCCTCGTCCCAGGCGTGATGGGGGCCGGCGAGGGGCCCACTGCCCGCCGACAGGCCTGGCGGGGGCGGGGAGGCCATGACGCCTGCCTGCAGCCGCATGATCAGCGGGTTGTAGGGGAATGGCGTGGAACCTGCCGGCAAGACCGAGAGATGCCCAGGAGGCCCAGTGAGCAGAGCAGCCGCCCCGGGCCCACCCGTCCACCACATGGGGCCCTGGGGCCTTGTCCCAGCCCCTCCTGACCCCCGGGGGTTTCTCACCTCTGCCCACCTCTACCACCGCCCCCACTCAGGCCTCGGCCGCCTGTCGCCTGGACCACAGGAGTCTCCTCGCGCCCACCCTTCCCCTGGGGTCTGTTTCTCTTGCAGCCAAGGGGTCCTTCGACCTACACTGGAGCGGGCACTTCCCCACTTAAACCCCCCAGGGGCTCCCCACAAACAAAGCTCAGCTCCCCTGTGACCCCTGGGACCCTGGGCTCAGCCCTGCCCGCAGCCCGCTCTCTGCTTCCTCGTCCTCCGCCGTCTCTGGTCAGGGCAGAAGCTGGCCTCCCTTGCGGCCTCACTCCTCCCCTCCACCTGGGCCCCGTCCGAAGCTTCCCGACTCGACTGTCGGAAGCCTGGGCCCAGCTCGGCGGCCCACCTGCCGACGAGGGCCGGTCCTCCCACACGCGGCTGGTGAGCGGCGTCCGGCGGTTGCAGTCACCCTCCGAGTGCACCGAGGACACGGAGGGCGGCCGATCCCCGGACCCCAGGCCCGGGGCCGGGGACTTGGCTTTCCGGCTGCTTGGTCTGCCGGAGACTTTGGCCTTCCCGCCACCACCTGCAGGGGACACGTGGGAAGAGCCACGTTGGACTCCGAGGCCAGCCCTCCCACAGCGGAGCTGGGCGTGGGGGTGGGCGAGGCCCCAGCTGCCTGCCTCCCGGGGCCCCCACGGAGGGAGATCAGCAGCTCAACCCCCGGGAAGCCAAGGAGGGGGGCCACGCGGCCAGACCTGGGCTCGCGCCTGGACCCTGAAGGGGAGAGTCTAGCAGGGGCGGCGACTGAACGGTCTGCGAAGCCCCCTCAGGCTGCCCTGCGGCCCATCCACCCACTCAGGGGCTGACACCCCAAGCACGAAACCTCAGGCCTCTGGCTTGACCCTGACCACTGCCCCAGGACTGTGCCGGGGCTGGGCAGGCTGTGAGCCCTCTTGGAGAAGCCAGGAAGGACCCCGAGCCCAGGCCTGGGCCCCCACTAAGTCCAGAAACTTCTGGAGCCGCGGTGTCCGCGTCGAACTGATGGGCCTGAGATCTCCTTGCTCTGATATGCAAATCGATAGTCTCGATTAGGGACCTGGGCCAGAGGGAGAGCAGGCCCCTCTGGCTTCCCCGACTTAGATCTGAGTTTGGGGCTGGCACACAGACACTGGTCTCCTCCCCCTCAGGCCTGAGGGCCAGCTGAGGACACGCACGGTGGCCCCCACCGACGCTGAGCCCACGGGCCTGGCTGCCATGAGCCTAGGGACCCCCTAATCCACACAGAGAAGGTGGGCCCTTGCTCCAGCCTGATCTCCCGCAAGGAGACACACGAGGGGCCAGGACGCGGGCCTCCTGGGGACCTGCGGCCAGCGGGGAGGAAGGCAGGGCAGGGCTGGGGCAGCAGTGTGAGCAATGGTAGGAAAGCAGCAGCTCCTGGGGGCCTGGTGGGCGAGGGGGGGCCGGAGGCTCGGGGGCCCGCCCAGCCCGGGATCAGCCAACCCCAGAACCATGTCAGACACGCACAAAAATAGAGTCACAGCTCCAAAGCTGGAGGGGTTGGTCAGAGGGACGCGGAGGCACGAGGATTAATGACACCGGGTAGGGGACAGACGGGGCGGGGCTGGAGGGCCAAGGCGGAGGAGCCTGCAGACCTGGCGAGGTGAGCGTGTGTTCACTCCGTCCGTCAGTAGCGGTTATGGGCATAGCAGCGGGCAGGCTGGCACTGGCATTCAGCGAGTTAAAAGCATTGGCGCCGAGCGGGTGCTCCTCCCACTGGTCATATTTACCCATGAGCGCCTTTCTAATAATGGCCTCCAGCCCCATGTTGGTGCTGGCATGCTCCTGCACCGCCTGGCTTCTGCAGGTCATAAGGCCTGGGAGAGAGACACACACACACGGGGGCCAGAGGACAACGGAGAGAGGGGGGAGAGAAGCGGAGGGGGAGAGGGAGAAGAGAGAAGACACAGTGAGCACATTTCGGCAAAGCAACACGTTGATTTCCCTAGCCCCCCCGTTCTTCCTGCAGGCGGGGATGGGGTGGGGGCTCCCTCTGCCTGGGGCCGGAAGCTCTTAGGAACCCCTGGGGGAGGTCAGACCGCCCCCCGCCCAGCCTCCTTCCTGCTCTGCCTTCTGGGGATTCAGAAGCTCCCTGAGCCCCCTAATCCCAGCTGGGGCTGCTTCTTATTTTAAATTCCAAGTGGCCTCACAAAGAGGGAAAGTGGCGGGGAAATCATGGGGAGGGGGCCCTGTTTGGGGAGGAGTCTCCGGGAAACTAAGTCAAGCCAGAGCTGGGTATTGGGTGTGGTCCACCCTCGTTCCCCAGGGCTGGCGGGGGCTGGGGAAGAGACCCAGGGAGGGAAGGTGACCAGACAGTCCTCCTGCTGTCCCCTGAGGACCCAGGCCACGAGGCCTGGGACCCTCAGTCCCCCACCCGCCCCCACAGCTGGGCCTGACTTTCCTCCCGCCCAGGAGCCACGAGGAGAAAGAGTGCAGAGACGGACGGTGAGCTGGGGTCGCAGCCATGCAGTTACGGTGCGTGCAGGGGACAGGGCAGAGCTGGAGACAACCGCGTGACCACCCCCGCCCGGCCCCCCGTCACAAAGTGGTCGAATCAACAAACTGGTCCCAAAGGCTCCCTGCAGACCCCGCCATAGAGGCACGTTAATTAAGCCCCTTTTTCTCGTGACGAGGTTTCCTGACCCTTTCTTTCTCTTGTGAACCATTCTGGGCACTTCTGCGAACCCCGGGAAATGCATCTCTCTGCAGCATTTTGGTTCAACCAAACTCTTTCAGATACTTCCCACGAAACTCAGGCCACACCGCCTGCTGTCGGGCAGTATTTTCACTAATTTTAACACTTGTGCTCTGAGCGAACCACAGGAACACCAAGTGGCGAGACAACGCGCCTTTCTGACCCCTCGCTCGAGTCGAGGAGACTGCCGGCTCCTGCGAGGCTGGGGTGACACAGCGGCCTGTACACCGCACCTCTGTCGCGGCCGTCTGTCGCCTACGTTTGGTCTTTCTTTTCTTCCTTTCACTCTCAAACTCGTCTGTGGCCAGGGACGCCCTCTCCACCTTTCTAGCTGCGTCTTGGCCACTTTTCACTGGCACTTTTTAAAAAACACCAAAAGCCATGTCCGTCAAGAAAAAGCAAAATTGCCAGCAGGGTGAGTGCTGGAAAAGAAGACATTTTCGCTCCTGCACACTAAGAAAACACCAGGAAGTGGAAAAAATGATGTGGGAGGACGGGTCCTGACCGTTTCTTGTTCGCTTTTCGTCCTAGCATCACAAACGTTATGACCCGAGGCCACGGCCCATGATCCAATGGTGCAGGTGGGTGGCCTGACCTCTCCCGTGACAAAGGGAGAGTCTGCAGCAGGGTACACGAGCAGAGACCAGGGCCGGGGAAAGGCTTGTGTGTGGACTAAACAGCTTTAAAAAAAAAGCTCAAATACAATTTACTTACAAGTTTTGGCACTAACTGTCATTGTGCCACTGTGCAAATTTCTACATACGAATGCACCTGTGTGTCTATCGCCTATGTCAAGATTTGGAACATTCCAGAAACCTTCATTGCCAACCATCTTGTTGTTTCGACCAAATTGTCTCCTCCCTGTGGCCTGAGGCTCAGCAAAGCCCTGAGTCTAGTCTCTGGGGAGACAGACACGGCCATCGAGGCCCCCACACGGAGGCCCTGATGGCCCGATGACAGTCGGCTCACTGCATTCCCGGGGCCCAAGGACCGTGACGTCCCCGGGAAGGTCAGCACGGTGGCCCTGCTCCCTCTGCCCTCGGGCTCCCACTGAAGGGCCGGGGCTCACACACGGAGCCTGCGCATGTCCTGGCTCCTCCACCACCGGGTGGGGTTGGCCCACGGGGGTGGGTGGCAGCCCCGAATCTGCTGGGGCTCGTCGCTCTGCACCAGACTCTACGAGTCATCTCTCAGAGCACCACCCAACGCTTCCACGGAGGCAGCAGAAATACACAGTGTGGCCCCCACTGGAGGCTGAGGGGCCAACCCCCAGGGTCCCCAGAGACCAAAATATCACAGAAGCCTTAAGTTTTAGCTTAAAAATGTGTGCGGATTTTACACTCATCTCCGTAACACATCTGCACGGTTCCCACAGCTCCCTGGCTCGAATTTTTAAGTAAAACTGATGCTCTGTCTGTAAAAAAAATGCCCATGTGGCCCCCAAGGGGAGCCTGTGCACGCCAGACACAGGCCAGTGCCCGTCCATCCGCTCCAGCCTCCACCTGAGGCCCGGCAGATGAGCCGGGGAAGTTTCCGGATGTTGTGTGTCCATCTGACACTGTACTAACACCAGGAGGCCTCGGAATTAAACTTCAGACAGAGGCTCCCCGCACCGGCTTGCCGGCCTTCTGTGCGAGTCTGCAGCCCCAGCGCAGGGCCGGACGGGAGGATGAGTTTGAAAAGAACGGTCCCTTGTTGTCACCACTGCAGCTGGTGCGGGGGCCCCAGTGACCTTGAAGGCCAGGCTCCCCGAATCTCCTTCTAGGTCCCACACAGCCAGCCTGAGACCCCCAGGGCGCAGAGTGACAGGGGAGGCGGAGGATTACCTGCTCCGGTGATGGCAGGCATGTTGAAGATCTCTGTCCCCGGCTGGCCGATATCTGGGGGGGTGACAAGAGGGGTGAGGCCGACGGGCCCACGAGTCCTGGACATCACCTGCCCCACCCGTGCCCTGTCCGGTCTGGGCAAGGAGCACCCCGGGACCTCGCTGAAGGCAGATGGAGGCAGCAGGCCTGGGGCGGGCGAGACTCTGTGTTTCTAACCAGCCAGCCGGCGCTGCTCACCGGGGGCCTGTGGGCTGCACTTGGCAAGGCTCTGGTGTGACCAGCCTGGGCCAGGAACTGTCTGCAAGGTTGCTGATCCAGCCCCAAAGGAGCAAGGCCTCTGCAAGGCCCCAGCACCCCCCAGCTAGGAGGCTCCTGGAGGCCAGGGGGGGTGGCCGAGTCCTTGTTCACTCGTTCCCCACTCAAGCTCTAGAGGAGCTGCCAGGTGCCAACACCATGCTGAGGATGGCAGACTTCCGTGCAAAAAGCACATAAATGGGGGAAAAGTCACAAACGTGACGAGCACCGTCAACAGGGGACACGCAGGGCCCTGGGCGGATCTGACCCCAATCCCTGGTGCCTCGTATGGGCCTTAGCGCAGACCCATCTGTGCAAGGATTCACTGAGCACCCAGTGCGTGCCGGCACCATTCTGGTGTGACCTCCCATGCCAGTGAAGAAAGACGCCCTGGGGCTGCTCGAACGAGGGGTTGAAGGGCGGCAGGAGAGGTGGTCAGCGGTGCACTGGCTCAGGAGGCACCCTGAGGTTTCTGCCGCATGCTGGCCCCCAGCCCCGCAGGTGGACCCTGCTTCTGGGGGGTTGCGACCCCTTACTATATTCTGGCTCGTTCCGGTTGTGGGTGTTGAGCTTCTTGTTGATCTCCTGTTTCTTAGACTTGACCATGGCGGAGTTGCTCTCGGTCAGCTTGCTGAAGAAGGCCGGCGGCTGGCTGCTGTTGCCTGGGGATTTGGAGCCCATCCTGCTGCGAGGACCAGACACCCCAGGTCAGTTCGCTTGGTGCTGAGCTTGCTCCCCTTTGAGGACGGGGCACTCACTACCTGAGCTGCCTTAGAAACCTGGAACCAAGCTTCCCCGCCCCCACGCCTGCATCGCTCATCTTAGGGACCATGTCTCCGAACCTCTTCTCTGCATTTCACCCACTCTGGGGCTCAGGGTGTCTGGGGAGCCCCAGCTGCCCTGGTGGGCCACAGCTGTGTACCTGCAACAGCGACCCCCTGAAAAGGGCCTCGGGAACTGGAAGTGGACTCAGATTATGTCTTCCCCCAAAGCCAGTAGGCCTGACTTTTTTTCTCTGCGTCTACCCGACCCCTGAGCCCCAGTTTGGTCCAGCATATTTAGCTCATTATTTCTCAGATCCTTAACAGGAAATGGCAATGAAGACCCCAGCCTGGGGCACGAGAGGCTGCCACTGGGGGCCCCCAAGTGTGTGACATTTGCTGAGCAGGTCTGAGGTCTCCTGGCTGTGCACTGAAGCCCTCGTCAGCCCCCCAACCGCACGGGGGTGGATGGAGGCCATGGGGTGCAAGGGGCCAAGCCCCGAGTATTGGGGGGGGGGGGGGGGCACCATGAAGGTACCTGGGCTCCGCCTGCTCCCCGTCCCGGTACAGCAGCGGGTACATGGCGCTCCGGGGGTGCCCTGGCTCTGCCATGCCCTCTGGCGGGGACACAGGCTCAATGCCATCCTCGCCGCTACCCAGGGCCGCCGTCTTGCTTGGCTCTGGAGACCTGGGCAGAGAGAGGGCCCAGCTGTGGTCAGAGCTCTCCCTCCCGTGGGACACGTGGATGCAGCTGGCCCTCCACTCCCGTCCAGCCCTGCCTCCCTCCAGCTGGGGCGCAGCTCGCCCTTCCAGGAAAGGGCCTGGTGGTGAACAGGTCAGGCATGGTGGGCCACCTGGGCTCCCTGCTGCAGTCTCCTTTTTTTACAACCCTTTAAAAATGTAAACCTGCCGTCAGCTCGCGGACGGTACAGAACAGGCTGTCAGCTTGAGCCGGCCTGTGACCCCTGCTGCAGCCCGATGCCAGGCACCCCATTCCTCCAAAGACGTCCCCCTATCTCCCCGCCGCATGCCTGCTCACGCGGTGGCCCCCCAGAACGGCTCCCTGCATCCTGAGTGGGGCCCTCCTCTCCCCTCTCCACTCCGACCCCCCGAGCCCCCAGTGTCCCAGGGGTGAGTGTGTGTGTGAGCACACATCTCTGGCTCCAACCCCCGCTCTGCCCCTTGCTGGCCGTGTCCTTGTGGGCAAGTGTGCTTAGTCCCCAGACCTCAGCTGTTCCATCTGTGGGATGGGGACAATGCTGCCTACACTTCCTGGGGCCGTGGTGAGAACCCCGGCTGACGTGTAAAGTATTCAGCTCCGTGCCTGGAAGCCACCAAGTGGCATAAAAGCACCGGCCATCATCCCTCAGTGCCATGACCTTGAGCCAACTCCCCAGTGCCTGGGCCGTGATCCCCACTGTGGGATGGCACCACGCGGGCCTCGCACCTTGCTGGGCTCAACCTTCTGACGAAGGTCTCCCAGCGGCCGACGGGCCAGGGCCCCTGCCCCCGCTCACCTCTTGCCCCCTTCGCTGTGGGGGGAGCCACGGGCCGGGGCGCCATGGTCTGGGGGCGGGAGGTAGAGGTCGCTGGGTGGGCGGCGGAGGTCCAGGACAGGGCAGCTGGCTCCAGGGAAGGAGTAGAGGGGAGCGGGGAGGGGCGTGTTGAGCTGCTGGGGGTGGTGCCGTGTGTAGTCCTGCGTGATGACCTCCTGTGGGCCAAGGGTCGGGGGAGAGGTGCAGGTCAGGCGGCAGCCACCTCTCCAGAACCTTCTGGATGGGATGAAGGCTAGACTGAGCTCTGGCAGCAGAACCCTACTTGGTGCTGGCTCCCTGGGTGCCTCGGGCCTGCCCACATGCCCAGGGCGGGGGCTCGGCTAGTGGTCTCACACTGGCAGCCCCAGGATGGTCAGATTCCCCCGGCCAGCACATGTATGACGAGGACGGCAGGCTGGTGTGCCCGAGACACCATCAGCTGGATGAGAGGTGGCTACGGCCGGAGTCTGAGACTCCAGGATCCCTGGCAAGGCTCCATGGCTTGTCCTCACCAACCCCCGGATCCCCAGGCCACACCCCCAGGACTCAGTTTACCCACTAGACCAAGGAGCTATGTGTGACGCCCCCTTCCCTTGACCCGGGTCCCACCCAGGAGCAAGGGCAGAGGAGGGTAGTTACACTGATGTGCTGTGCCAGGGTGACCACCCGCTGGTGACCTTTGACCCCCGGGGCAGTCTGGAGCAGCGGGCTGGATGAAGGCTGGCTCTCAGGCAACGGCCGCAGGTGTGGGAGGTGTGCAGCCTCGCCACCAAGCTTCCCGGGGCCTGCGGGCAGAGCAAAGCTGGTCAGGGTGTGGGAGGGGTGGGCGAGACCCGTGCCCGGCTGGGGCAGCTGTCCCTGAGGCCCAGCTCAGCCTGCTCAGCTGTGGGACTGGCCAATTCCTCCTCCTCTAGCGCCTCAGTTTTCCTACCTGTGTGATGGGTAGCAAGCGACTGTCCCTACCTCGCAGGGCTGGGGTGAGTGGGGTATGGGGGGTCCCCTGGGGCCCACCTGGCTGCTTGTGCCGCAGGTCCCCCTCCAGGTGGCTCTTGTCAAGCTCCTCAAGGTGCTTGGGGAGCCCCTTGTCATGGGTCAGGCTGGGGGAGCTCACGGGGCTGACGGGCTCCACCCCGTCGGGGCTGTAGCTGCTGCCGTGGTAACCTACAGCGGGAGAGGCCAGCGTCAGCCGGGGCGGGAGGGCCGGGACCACCCCTCCCCCTGCCCTCCCACAGGGGCTGGGCCCCCAGGCCGGAGCGGGCAGCTAGGCCGATGGAGAGAGGAAGGGGGCCAGAGCAGGGGGTGCTGGTGGCCAGGAGTGGGGGCACCTCAGAAAGGAGGGAAAGGGGATGTGGGGGAGCGAGGGAGACAGGGAGAGAGGGAGAGGAGAAGACGGAGAAAAACACAGAGCCTGAGACACAGGGGAGACAGGCCCAGAGAGACTGAGAGAAACACAGACCAGAAAACAGGCGGACCCACACGGAGGGGGCTGCGGGGAGGTGAGTCCAATGTGGGGGTGAGCAAGGGGCAGCGGTGACAGGCTGGGAGGGAGTGAGCGGGGGGTGTGGCAGGAGGTGACCCTCAGGTCCTGGGGGCCCCTACAGCCCCGCGTCCAGCAGAGGAGCCCTGGGCTGGGACCAGAGGTGGGGGGACACCCCCTTTCCTCCGGGACATCAGGTGTTGGGTCACCAAGGGTACACGGGGCCAGGACATCCCCAAGACCCCTCGTGACCTGAGCAGGACGCAGGGGTCAGGCTCCCAGCTCCTGGCAGTGGGGCGCTCCCTCCCTCCCCGTCTTCTCCTGCACCATCTGCCTCACGGGCAGGCACCCCCCAAACCAAACTCATCCCCCCATGGCAGCAGCAGGCAGAGGGCACCCGCCTGAGCTGGCTCCCCGCTCCCCAGACGAAGGCGCGCAGGGGGAGATGGGAGGCGCAATCGAAGTCAGAATCACAGATCCATTCATTAAAGGAAAAAAAGCGAAACTCCAAAAAAAAAAATCATGATAAAACGATGTGCAAATGATGGGGTGCCCCCGGACCAGGGAGCAGCAGCTGGAGGAGTCATCAGAGCGTGCAATCGACGAAGACGGGTTTAAAAACAAAATACCAAAACCAACGAAAAACGGGGGAAAAATAAGCAGCAGAGATCTGGAAATATCTTTAGGCCACGAGACGGGGGGTGGGCGCAGGGCGGAAGGCTTACCATCGCGAGGGGAGTCGGCGGCCAGCGCACCTCCTTCTCGCGGCCCTTTATCGTGAGCAATTTGACGCATGATTATCGCGTCTATGAAGGTGGCCGCTGTCAGAGTGGTCTTACCCAGAGAACGGAGTTCCAATTCCTGGATGGAAAAGGGTTTACTTTGAGTCTTTTCCCGGTGCAGGTCGGCGGGCGGGGCGGGCGGCGCTGGCTGGTCCGGGCTGGCGTGGTGGGGTGCGAGGCTCTTCGCTGGGGCGCGGGCGATGGCCGCGTGGCTGGAGCCGGGGGGTGCCAGGGGCCGGGGCTCCGAGCCCTTGCCGGGGGACGAGGCGGGCTCCAGCGCGGCGCGGGCCGGGGGCTTGGCAAGGAAGGTGTGGCCGGTGTCTGCACGGGGCCGCTCAGGCCGGGCGACCCGCGGGGCCTCCTTGGGCAGCAGGACAGGCTCCATGAGGGTGGGGTAGACCCCATCAAGGGTGCCGCCCAGCGGGCAGTGGGTGGCGGGGGGGAATGTAGCGGCTGGGCGGACAGGCGAGGAGGTGGAGGTGGACCTGGGGGAGGAGAGAGGGGGTCAGGCGGCTGCGGGGGCCCAGGTGGCTGGGGCAGGGTCACTCCCTCACTCCGAGACCCCTGATAAGTTCCCGCTGCCCTGGGATAATGTCCCCACTCCCTACTGCTCCCAGAATAGATGCACCCTCCTGACGGGTCCTGGGAGACCCTGTGTGGCGTAACCTTATGTACCCCCTTCATTTATTCATTCATTCATTCCATCATTCCAAAATATCCTATGGAGCACGTACGACGCGTCAGGCACTGTTCTAGACACTGGGGCTGCCGTGGGAACACAAGTGGCTAGTGTTCTAGTTGAGCAGACAGACTAGGGACACGTTAACAGATGGATTAACCCCTATCAGAGGGCAGACCTGTCGGGGTGGGTAACTCGGGGAGAAAGGAGAGCGTGGCAAGGAAGCACTAAGGCAGGGTGGCTGCGGCCTCTCTGAGGAGCTGGCATGTGAGCCGGGGCTGCTCAGGACACAGAAGGAAATGGAATGGGGTCAGAGGAGAGGGCAGCAGGGCCAGCTCTCCCGCCCAGCCACCAGGGACCACATGGGGCTCCCTGGGAGGGCTGCCGTCCCCTCTGCCGGGAGTGCTCTCCCCACCCCAGCAGGGCAGGCTCTGGCTGTTCTTGAGTCAAGTGCCTCTTCCTCCAGGCAGCCTCCCCAGTTGCCGTCTTGGTTTAGACCACAGCCCCAGGAGAGCAGGGCTTGCATCAGCCATCACCACATCCCCAACACCCAGCGCAGGGCAGGAGACCCACGGCAGGCCCACCAGGGAGGAGGAATGCACAGAGGGACACTCTGATCTTCACACAGCAAGTGTAACTGCGCCCACTTCGCAGGTGAGGACGCTGAGGCCTGGACACGAGCCGGCCTGCCTCCACCCTGGAGGCCTCCGGGTCAAGCCCAGTGTTCCCGTGAGCAGGCTTGCTCTCCCTCCCAGAGCCTCCCTCCGCAGCTATCACTGGGAAAGGCCTCGCTTCTCCCGTCCGGTTTGTAATCGGCTGTGCTGTGTGGAGAGACACCGGGCTTCTGTATGTGCGCTTGTGCCCGGAGCCTGTGCTCGAAGCAGCCAGGGGCTTCTGCTTCGTGTACCTGCAGGTACCTGAGCCAGCAGGGGGAGGCCAACGCTTCTAGGAAACAAAGGCGGCGTTTTCACATTGGAATCGTGGGCGGGTACAACTTAGAGCAGCCAAAGGAGGGGCGCTTGTGGGCATGGGCACTTCGCTGTGGGAGAAGCAGCTGCCTCCCAGCAGGTCCCTGGGCAGGGAGGGGCACTGGGAAAGCCCCCTAGTTGAGCAGCTCTGCCAATATCCTTGGGGGGGCGGTCACCAGAGGGGGACTGGGCCTGTCACGAGAGTAAGTGGACTCTAGCCGGCATCTATGGGGCCTGTGTAGCCTCTCCCACCTTAAGGGGACCTCTGGACTTTGTCCAGGCAAGAGAGACACCATCTCCTCCCTGTACGCCCTGCTGAATTCCGGTGGCCCAGGCATCTGTCCTCACAGCCCTCCCTCACTGTCTCCCCGCTCCTCTCCACAGACTCTATCCCTGAACCTGACAACCTACCCACCTACTCATCCCTCCACTCACCCCCTCCCCGCTCATCCACCCCTCTCCCCGCTCGTCCACCCCTCTCCCTGCTCGTCCACCCCCTCCCCGCTCGTCCACCCCCTCCCCGCTCGTCCACCCCCCTCCCCGCTCGTCCACCCCCTCCCCACTCGTCCATCCCTCTACCTGCTCGTCCACCCCCTCCCCGCTCGTCCACCCCCTCCCCACTCGTCCACCCCCTCCCCACTCGTCCATCCCTCTACCTACTCATCCACCCATCTACTCAACCCATTATCCATCTACCTGGCTCATCATCCACCTACCCAACCCATCATCTCTCTACTCACCCATCTACCCATCCATCCACCTATCTACTCACCCATCTAACCCAACCTCCATCCATTCAGTTATCCATTCACCCATCTACTCATTCTCCATCCATGCATTCATTCACCTACCTATCTAAACTAAACATCTATCCATCCACCCACCTACCCATTTATCTACTCATCACCCACCCACCTACCCACCCCTTCATCTAGCCCAGCCACCCATCCATCTACTACCACACACATATCCATCTATCTACTCACCTGTCATCCAGCCACTTACTCACTTATAACCTATTCATCTACCCATCCACTCATCCGTCTGTCCACCTACCCATTCATCTAACCCATCTATATATATACTCATCCATCTACCCATCCATGCACCTCCCATCTACCTACCCACCCATCCATCCTCTCATCTACTCATCCCTCCGCCTACCCGCCCATCATCTAGTCATTCCTCCATCCACCTGCCCACCTACCTCCTACCCATTTACCCATCAATCTACTTGCTCACCTACCCATCATTCACCCTCCCGTCTATCTGCCAACCCATTGGTCCACTTGTGCATCCACCCACCCAATCGTCCATCCACACACCAACCTGTGTCCATCAACCACCCACCCACAGTTTGTCCCCTCCCTTGTGCCAACCTGGCCCACCTCAGGACCGTGGGCGTGCTGGGCTCCACGGAGACGATGATGCCCTTCATGCCCGTGTTGTGCAGCACACTGGGTCTCTGCTGGATGGCGTCCTGGGTCCGGGGTGAGATGGGCGAGTGCTGGTGGGAGTGGGAGGCGGGGCGGCTGCTGCTGCCCCCACTCCCCCCGCCACTGCCGCTGCTGCTGCTCTGCTCCGTACCTGGTGACAGGCCGCGGTGTCAGAGGGAGCAGGCGTCACGTGGCCCGTGAGGACCCCCAGGGCTCCGGGCAGGGGTCTCTGATGGCCTACCGGGTCTCCAGATGGGCGCATGCTCCACTGTCGTGGTGGACGTGAGGATGGACTTCTCGCGTTCCCGTTCGCGCTCCCGATCTCGGTCCCGGTCCCGCTCCCGCTCCCTCTCAGAAGAGGACGTGGCGGTGGGTTTTGTCAAGTGACTGGGACCTCCTGGAAACCAAAAGGTGTGCGACTCAGCCCCAGGATTCAGGAAGGGCCTGGACTTGGCTTCTGGGGTGGAACAGCAAGTGCAAGGCATCTCCCTGAAGATGCTCAGGCACCTTCCTCGGACGCCAGGGTCCTGACCCGGGATGGGGGCAGGGTTGTTACCTGGGGAGAGCGGGGAGCTGCTGAGCCGGCTGCTGAAGTGCTGGGGGGTGGTGGGGAGGTAGGCGAGGCGGTCCATGGCGGTGGCTGGTGTGCCTGGTGTCGGGGGCACCAGCACGGGCAGGTGTGGCACTTGGGACAGGTCGATGATGCCTGCGGGAGGAGGTGGGGCTGGGCGGCTGTGGCCATAGCGGGAGAAGAGGGGCCAGCCCACCCGGTGCAGTGCTGCGTGCCCGCAGGAGTGGCAGCTTGGCGGCCGTTCCCTCCCCAGTCTGAGCACTGGGCCCAGGGGACCCTTTGTGAATGCCAGGTTCCCACGGGGCCATGCCCTGTGCTCCGAGCCCTAGCAGTGGTGGTGTCCTGCAGTGGCCTCCTGCACAGCTCGGCGTGCCCTTCTGCTGCATCAGACTCTGACCCTGGACGACTGGCTCCCTGTATTCGACCCCCATCATGTGAGATACCCGTGTGAACTGTTTTCTAAGGAGACCCTCACTAGCACTTGGCCTTTCCAGAAGGACGTTCCAGAAGTATCCTCAAAGATGACTTTAATACACACGTGCAAAACAACCACAGGCTGTTTGAAACTCAAGGGACTAGAAACTCAGCCTCACCTTTTTCTTTTTTTTCCCCAAACCCCAAAGACCCTGGCTACCAGGAGCACACACAGGCACGTGCACAACCCCATGTGTGCATCCAGGATCTGCACAGCTATCAGACGCACACTTGTGCCCACAGCACACACGACTCTAACCCCAGCCAGGTCAGCGCATGCTCTCAGAGCGGCCATACCCCCAGACCGCTATGGTGACCACACTTTAGACACCTCGGCAAGAACACGTGAGCATGCCTGGGTGTGAGCATGTCCTTTGCACTCCCAAGCGAGCCTGGGCGGCCTGGGCCTACGGCCAATTCCGGATGGAGGTGGTCTGCCCGCCCACGTGCCCAGAAGCACCAGGCCACCCACCTCGCGGGCCGGCGGCATAGTTGAGCGCCAGCGAGGACTCGCGGGGCGAGAGGCCCCTCAGCACGTCGGCGCGCTGAGCCATGGCGGTGGCCGCATTGTGGTGCATCTGCTGCGACGTGATATAGTCGTTGATGATGGTCTGGCGGTTCTCCAGCGCTGCCGTGTCGGGGTAGCCGCGGATGAGGTAGGGCGGGTACAGGTGCGGGTAGGTGGGGTTGGGGGCCAGGTGCCGGGGAAGGTAGTAGGCGGCGGCTGCAGGGAGAAGGGGGCAAGGTCAGGACGGCCCAGCCTGGGCCCGGGGCCGACACCCTGCCTGTCTCGATGCCCCCCAGCCCCACATCCTGACCGCTTCTCCCAAAACGCCCCCCACAAAACAGAGTTGGGGGCCTGGAAGTGGGAATACTTTTGCTCCCCAAAACACATGTGGGGGCCTCTCAGTGACAATCTTCTTTGCATCGAAGCTCTCCCAACACAGGGCACAAAAGCGCAGAGCCCTCAAGTGCCTAAGGGGGCATCCTTTGAACAGTAGCATTTCAAACAGGTCCCTTTGGGCGAGGCTCACACTTGAGCCCTCTGTCAATATGTTTGTAATTTTAAAGGCACTGGTAAGTCCCGCAGGAAAAGCAAACAATGAAGAAATGTTTAACCCAGCATGTCCCTCAGACACCTGGGAAATTCGGTTCTAACTAGACTGTTCAACCGCCTGACTGCACTGTTGGGTCTCCCCACCTTTAGGCCTCAGTTTCCCCACCTAGCGGAGCCTAGTTGATGCCCAAGGAGACCCTGGGCAGACACTGATGAAGTCCTGCCCCCGTGCACCATCTCCAGTTGCTGCGGGGTTCCCTGGGTCGGGGGACAATCACCTGCATCCAGGGGGATCCCGCGGGGTATGGAGGTTGGATCAAAGGCCAGTGGGATGTGGCCACGGTACAGGTCCACACCACTCACGCCCCGAAGCAGGTGCTCATAGGGCGAGATGGGGTGGGGGTGGTGCTCAGGCACGGCGCTGTGCGGGGACTTGGCGATCTCGCGGGGCGTCGACGTCAGCTTTCGGTCCTGTGACGCCTTGCTGGATGAGAGGCTGCCTGTGGGGATGGGCCGAGCGGGGCTGGGTGACATCCGTGCCACAGCCGTCCCAGCCCGTGTGAGGCCCGCTGAGGCCAGTGTTCCCGGGAAGCCACTGAGGGCGGGATCTCCGGGACCTGGGTCCAGCCCTCTCCGCTCTCCCACTCCCCTGCCCCCAGCTCATCTGTTCTTTTATTTACTCATTCACTCATTGGCTTCTGTTTTCTCAGTTCTTTAAAAAAAATTCATTTGTTCTTTTTTCATTTGCTCCCTGTTCATTCATTCACTCAGTCAACCAAGAAATATTTACAGAACCTCTACTCTATGCACTGACTAGGAGTGGGGGCGACCCCTACCCCTGAGAACCAGGCACACACCAATCCCGGCCCCCACGGAGCTCACATTTAATGCGGGAGCCAGACAATAAACTAGTCATCAACTAAGAATTTCAGAGTGACAAATGCTCTGAAGAACATTTTAAAATGTGACAGAATGGGACCAGAAGGGGGGATTTGGTCCTGAGAACCCTCCCCAAGGATGGGACACTGAACAGAGACCTGAAGGATGAAAAGAAACCAGGCAGGTAAAGATCTGAAAGGTGGCGGCATTTCAGGCAGCGGGGACAGCATGTGCAAAGGCCCTGAGCAAAGACCCAGCTGAGTGACATCAAGGAGCAGAGAGGAGGGACCCGTCTGGCTGAGCCTGGGCAGATAAAGGGCAGGGAGAGGAAGGTGGGCAGGGCCAGGTCCTGTAGGCCGTGGCCAAAACATTGATTATTTTGTATGTGCAGTGAGAAGTCACTAGAAAGATTCAAACAGAAGAGTGGCATAATGATGTAAATTTTTCAAAAAAGTGTTCTGGCTGCCATTTGGGGAGCAGATTAAAGCAGAACAGAGAGGAGTAGCGGGGGCCGGGGGGAATCGGGTTGGCCCGGGAGGTCAGGGAAGGGGCAGACTCCTGAGCTCGGTGTGGACGCGGCCAAGATCCCCTGGTCTCCAGCCTAAGCTGACAGCAGCCGTGGAGGCGGCTTCCCGAGGCGGCCCCGCCCCACTGCACGCACCCTCCTGCAGGCGCGGTGTGGGCTCCCTCGTGGTCACCGGCGATCCACGTGGCAGGTGGCTGGTGAAGGGCGCCGCGTGGTCCTCGTAGGTCAGGGGGCTCTGGCGCGGCTTGCCCAGCTCGGGCACGATGACTGGGGCGCCCCGTGTGATGGAGCCCCCGGCGGCGCCAACGGTCGTGGGCCGGCCCTTCAGGCTCTCCTCGTAGCAGGCGCGCTCCAGCGCCCGGGCATCGGCCATCACGTCCAGTGGCAGCGCGGGTGGGAACGGGCGGCCGGGGCTGCCGATGATGGAGCGCACGTCGTGCTTCTTGGCGCCCACGGGGGCCGGGCCGGGCTCATACTTGAGCGGGGTGCCCTGGGGGACGGGGCACATGATGGAGAGCGCAACAGCAGTTCCGCTCCGCCTGTGGCCACCCCACTGACCACCGCCCTGCCGGCCTGTCCCGGCCCTTGGTTCCAGCCCCAGAGCCATGCGGGGGCTGCAGAGGGGGCCCGGCGTGCAGAGGTCAGCCCTTTCTGGAGCGAGCGGGGGACTCCCCGTGCGCCCTGGGGTTCCTCGAGACTCAACGCCCCCAGGTGGGCCAACACCTGCCCCTGGTCAGCCCGGGACCCTCCACGGCCTGCCCAGAGCCGTGGGGAGCAGGGCAGCGCCCTCGGCCAGGATGGGCCGCAGAGGAACCGGTCCCAGCCGGCCCCGGGGGAGACCCACCCCTTTAGATGGACGCATGGGCGCACCGCGTGCCTGGGCCTCTGCCAGGAACAGGCCTCTGCGTGTACTCAGGAACGTCTCAATGACTCTCATAGAAAGCGGAAACGCCCTCATTTTAAAAAAGAACATTCTAGAGTCATCCTGGCCTTGGCTCCATGGTGGACTCCTGCCAACGGCTGTGTAGCTGCCCAGGGGCTGCCAGCCAAACCCGTCCCTGGCACTCGATGGTCTCCCATTGCTTCCGTCCTCTCCCAGGCGCCAGGCGCTCTACCGAGTGGGACCCCTCCCCAGAGCTTCCGCCTCACAGCCTCGCGGCGCCAGGTCGGCTCCTGGGCTCCGTCCTCATTCATGTCAGCCCACCCTGACCACGTGAAGGGAGAGAGGCCCTTAGGAGGTTCCCACTAACCAGCTCCTCACAATCGGGGCTCATCTTCCCCTACTGGGCCATGGCCTTTTGGGGGCCGGGGCCACAGGGGGCCCAATAGGAGTGGACACCAAGGAGGAAAGATGCTGCAGATTTAGGTACATCTGTGTTCAAGATTCATAACTGCCACTTACTTGCTGTGTGTCCCTGGGCAAGTGACTTAGCCTTTCTGAACCTCAATTTACTCCCCAATAAAATGGGGACAGTAAGAGCACTACCCCTGAGCATTGCTGTGAGGGCTAAACCAGGCACGACGCCCAGCCCTCGGGCAGCACCTGGACCACACTGAGGATTCGATCTACAGCAGCCGTTTATCAGTATATTCAGCTCTGAGGCCTCAGCAAGCTGCTGGACCTCTCTGGGCCTCAGTTTCCCCACCTGAAGAATGGGGATACTGGGTATGAACCTCATCAGGCTGTACAATCAAACGAGGTCACGGATGCAAAGCCCTCAGCATGGTATCCAGAACGGACGCCCAGTGACCGGCAGCTGTGTGGCCCTGCGCCTCAGTTTCCCCGTCTGCAGAGGCCAGGGCAGCACCCAGCAGCCCCTGCCCAGCCCTGGCTGGCCCGCCCAGTGCCCGTACCTGCGTGATAGAGCCCTCCTTGAGCGGCCGGGGCGCCAGCGGCAGCTCGGGCGTGCGCCGCAGCTCCTCGCGGGGGATCTCGTGGATGGAGCGGCCGGCCTCCTTCACTGTCGCCACCAGGCCCTCGTGGGCCGGCTTCAGCTTCAGGGGCCCCAGGGCTTCCAAGGGCCGGGCCTTGTAGGCCTCGGCCAGGTCCCGCGGGGGCGGGGGCGGTGGCGGCGTGCCCTCGCGCTTCAGCAGCTTGGCCTCGCGACGCAGGTAGTCCTCCTGGGCCTCCACGTAGGACCGCGGGATCCCTGCCGGAGTGAACGGGCGCTGGCCTCACGTCTGCACCCCCCCACCCACCCTAACCAGGGGCCTCCACACTAGTGGATTCTGGGGTCCAAATCCTCTCTTGCTGTGTGACCTTGAGTACATGACTCGACCTCTCTGAGCCTCAGCATCTTCACATACAAAACAGGAATACTGAAGAAAACACCTCACCAACTCATGAATATTCATAAAAAACATAAACTGGGGCTCACAGCAGCCGGCTCGCCGCTGACCAGCCAAGAGCACTTGGACGAGTTAGCCGTCCTCTTCCGTCCTCCTACTGGCTGTCCCTCCCTCACCAAGACCATGCCGTCAGATAACACACAGCTCGCGCTGCGGCCAGCCCCAAGCACACAGCAGGTGCTTGACCAACGACCCCCACAAGGCAGAGGGCGAGGGGTGGCACGTGGCTTCAGATAACTACAAAAGGCCTTTGCTCTGCATTTCTGCTGTACACGCAGCGGCTGTGCACACGCGTGTCACACGCCGCCCATGGACTGGCCTGAGTGCCCTGGCGCCCGGGGACGTCCCTCCTCCCGCCCGCCCCGACTGCGGGCTGCCCTCATCTCCGTGGGCAGAGGGCGGGGCGGTACCTTGCGTGATGGAGCCGCGCATGTGGTGCTGCTCCTTGAGATGGTGGGGGCTGTGTCGCTCAGGCGGGATGGCGCGGCCCATGAGCCCTGGGAGAGAGGTGAGGGCGTTGCTGCTGGTCCCCGAGCCAGCCCTGGGCAGGGGGGGCCAGGGTCTACAGGCGCCCCTCTAGGTAGTGGGTCCATTCGGGCACTGATGAGAGTCCCCATGATGATGCTGGTGGCGGCAGAGGACCTGGCAAGCCAGCGTCCGTCCCCTTGCCTGGGCCCTGCGCCGCCTCCGGACTGAGCCTCAGTTCTCCTCTTTGTGAAACGGGGCCAACCGTCCCACCACCTCCCTCCAGGGGGCGTGGGGAGAGTCCCCTCTTCACGGCCGGCACCCAGTGAGCTGGGATGCCCCCGGGGCAGAGCCCAGGCCCCCTCGCATTGCCGTGTCCACTGGAGGGGGCAGCTGGGCAGGGCACCCACCTTCGATGCTGGCCGAGGAGATGGCCCTGCCGACGCGGCCCTCCATCATGTCATAGGTGCGCTTGGGAGCGGCCGCCTCGTGGGGCGGTCCTGAGCTGCTCCTGCCGTCCTCCTTGGAGCACTGGGACACGGACATGCCACCTGGAGAGAAGACCACGCTCATGGTGATGGGCTGGCCATAGGGGCTTGTGTGCACAGGGCCCAGGACTAGCCAGTTGGCCGGGGCCAGTTGCAGGAGTCCCCAGAGGCACGTCCGCAGGCCCCGTCACGGCTCTGCTGACCCCTGCCGAGGGAACTGCTGCCTGCCCACTGGCCCCCCGGCCCGTCTCTCAGGCGACCTGCAGAGGGCGAGGCCAGCAAGCTTCCTGCATCCTGAGCCCCGGCCCACCAGGCTGCTGTAGGGGAGGAGGTGTGCGCCTCTGACCACGCACGGGCACGTAAGTCTGCACATAAACACATCCACGCGCAGGTGCCAATGTGATATGAACATGTGCACTCACACGCGTGTGAGAAAAGATGCATTGGCAGAGTATGAACACGCTGGGTATGCACGACCGTTTGTGGGTCAATGTGGGTCTGTGTGTGTGCACGAGGGTGTGTGCACGTGTGCCACTGAGAACCAAGTGAGGCCATGTGCACAAACATACCAGTGTTCCTGTGTCCTCGTGCACGTGTGAACACAAATCTATGTGTGCCGCGACAAGCCACATGGGGAGAGTGTGTGTCTGGGGGAGGGAGGGAAGGGACAAGGAGGATCCACGGCAGAGGTGGTGTCACGCCAGGAGAAGCCCCGAGGGGCTGGGGACCGTGGGCCGGGCTCACTGGCTCCCTGAGGCCCCGAGGGGCAGGCTACACGGGGCGACAGTCAGTGCTGGTGAACAGAGTGGCAGGTGCCCCTGGGGACACGACAGTCGCTCCCACCAGGCCCCTGCCCTCCTCAGTCACTCGGCCCAGGAAGCACATCGGAAATTAAAAGCCCTGATTTAAACCCATTTGGTGGATGATGAACTTAAGGCCCGTAGAGGCTCAAGAACCGGCCTGAGGCCTGAGGTGAGAGCCCACCTGGCGCGCTCGCTCTGCCCACAACACCTGGACTGCCGGCCCCTCCGTCGGCCCTCCCAGGGCACTCAGCTGGTCCTGAAGCTGACGCCAAAGATGCAGCTAATGGCCTGCCCTCAGGGCTGTCTCCCCACCGGGCAGCAGGGGCCCATGTCCTGAGCCACGGCCCCACCTCCACTTCCCAGCACAGAGGAGGGGCGGGCACAGTGGGCGGACGGAGAGGAAAGAGCCGCGGCCCGTACGCGGAGGAGGAGCAGCAGAGGGCGCGCCATGTCCAGCACCGAGAGGGCCGCCCATCAGCAGCTTCTCCCCACACAGCCGGGCCCCCAGAGCTGCCAGCAATCACGACCAGCTCTTTGCTCCCTGACTCCTTCCCGGCAGGGCTCCCAGGGTGCAGCCCAGAGCCCGGGAAGGGGGAGGACGGATGGCCGCTGAGCGGGGCCTGGGGCACACGGGGGCAGGGCCACTCTGATCATCAGGCCTGCATGGCCACCTGCAAGGAGAGCATAGCATTGGGCAGAAGGGTGCTGGGCTGGAGGCCTGGCGGGGTGAGCCTGGGCTTCTGCTTTGTGGGCCTCAGTTTCCCCACTACGCTTCTAGCAAGGCTGGCCACAGTTTGTTTCCTAAATTATAAAGAACTGGGCAGAGAGAGAGGCAGCCATGGCCAAGCCTTACCCGCTGCTGGCTTGCATACCTGCAAGGACGGAGAGGTCACCACCTCCCTGACTGTGTTTCCTGGTGTCACCCAGCCCTGCCTCCCTGTGAAGCCACCTCAGTGGGCCAGACACCCTCCCCCTCAACCCCAGGCCTCCTTTTCTGGAGGGATCAGGAAGGTGGCCACACAGCAGGCCCACTGGACGCCATGTACCTCAGCTCCCCATCTGGAAAACAGGACAAAACCCTTCACCCTGGCTCTCGACCCCTCAAGGATGACGGGCGGGCCATGGGCTCCCCCAGACTAGCTTTCCCAAGACAGCCGGCTGCCCTGTAACCCCGACCACGCTTTTCTGGACCCTCCTCTCTGATCAACTCCAGGAGCATCAAAGCCTGGGGTGTGGGGACGAGCCAGGCTGGACAGGGCAGCTTCCAAGACATGAAACCAACAAGGCGGCTCCCTGCCTGCACCTCGTGTGGCCCGGGTGCTCCAAGGGCTCCGTCCACTGCACCCCAGCCCCGGCACACGGTCAGCGCCCACTGAAGACCAAGCGACCGGTGACCACCTTTCTGGCCAGGCTCCCCCAGCCCCCGTGGCCGTTCTCGTGAGGACTCACCCTCGTAGGACAGGACGTGGCCCTTCTTGCCCTCATAGATGACGTGGCCCTTGGGCAGGCCGTCCTCCCGGCTGCGGTCCAGGCGGCTCGGGCTGTCCTCGCCGATGATCCTGGTGATGGTGCCCTTGTACAGGACGTCGGCCGGAGTGCCCTGGGGGGCGGGGAGGGGGTGAGCACCCGGCACGCTGCGGCTGGGGACCCCTCACGCTCGCCAGACGTGACGTGGGCACGACCCAGCACACACATACACGTGTGCCCTGCAAATCCACACATGCACATGTGTTCACATGTGCTGTGTCCACCAATGCACATGTGTGTGCACACATCCACCACTTCACAAGAGGGGGCAGAGCCACCAGAACACAACCACATGGAACAAAGCAACGTCAGCAACGTTAACAGCAAGGAGCACTGATCAAGTGTCTCCTGCGTGAGGCGCATCACACTGAGCTCTTTCTACACATCGGCCCGTTTAACACTAGAAATGACCTTGTGGCAGGTGCTATTTTTATGCCTATTTCAAATGGGGAAACTGAGGCACCAAGGGGTTAGGTGACTTTGCCCAGGGTCACCTGGCTAATGAAGGGCAGAGCTGGGAGTGGAACCCAGGCAGCCTGGCCCCGGAGTCCGTGCTTCAGCCTGTACCATGCGGTCTTCCTTTCCCAGAGCCGTGACATCCGATCAGCAACAGTCAGGGTGGGCATGTGGGACCTGGGGCCCTGTGCTAGGCCTGTGACTTTGGTGTGTCCTGCACTTTGCTTTCCCAAACCAGGACGGGGATCAAATCAGGGCAGGACACCAGCAACCTGAGCTCTAACCCGGGGTTCTCACGCTCAGCACTGTGACACGGGGGCCGGACGACCCTCTGTGGCACGGCCATCCTGGACATCGTCGGATGTTTAGTACCATCCTTGCCCCACACACGAGACACCAGGAGAGCACCGTGCCTCCCCAATCCATGCCCCTCGAGATGTGACAACCACAGATGTCCCGCGATGCTGCCCAATGTCCCGAGGGGAGCAAAACTGCCCAGTCGAGAGGTACTGCCTTAGAGGGAGTGAGCTCCCGGGAAGGGGATGAACTCAAGCAGAGAGAACTGGCCACATGGGGAGCATCCCGCCTTGGGCGTGTTCTCTGGGCCATGAACAGAGAACAGAAACCCAGCGAGGCTGGAGGCCCCTCAACTTCGGGACAGTATGTTCAAACTCCTGAGATCGTGGAGTTCTCTCCACCTACGGCCTGCTGCGAGGACCAGAGCCTGCGGCCTCCCGGTGCAGCCCTGGTGAGCTTCCCCTCGAAGAGGGCGGAGCGCCAGGCCAGAGAGCAGGCTCCCCGGAGCCCGCGGTGGGACATGTGGGCCCTGCCTGCCAGTGCCCACTGAGCTAATGGGTGTCTGTGTGTGTGCGCGCCTGTGTGTGCGCCTGTAGGTGCCCCTGTGTGTCTCTGTGTGTGTGCACGCGCATACCTGTGTGTGCGTGCGTGTGTGGTCAGTGCATGGATTTCATCACTCCCTGCCTGCGAGGCTGTGGGAAAGTCCGAGGCTCACGCGTTTTGGCAGCTGCCACCTTCTTCCAGAAACAATCGAAGGTGTGTATGACCGATGGTTCGGTCACGGCCACCTGGGAGCGGGGGCAGTCGGAGGTCTAGAACTTCAGACGTCAACTTTCAACCCCAAACGACACTGCGGGAACGACCCTGCCAGGAGTACTTTTACCGCAAGGGAAACCGAGTCAGCCCCTGCTGGAGCGCGCACGTGGCAGAGCCGGGAGCCTGTGCCCCCGGCCTGGCCTTGAAGGTACCTGCCCTGCGCTCAGAGAAGGTGCCTTCGAAAGCTTGTGATTTCAAAACCTATAGGTTTCAGAGAAGCACGGGGCCTGACAGACTCCTCCGCGGTGGGACGAGGCAGCTCGGGTCGGAAACACCCCACCGTGCGGCCTGGAGCTTCACCCCCACCGTGTGCACGTGCATGTGTGCGTTCCGGCTCCCCGCTCCAGAGCCACACAGCCGGGCACAAATGCCAGCCCACTGCCTACTGGCCACGTGCCTCAGGCTCCACCCGCGGGTGGCCGTCTCATCTCTGACAGAGGCCGACAGCGTGGACTCAGTAGCAACGTGAAGCGTCCTGTCTGGAGCCGGGGGAAGGGAAGCTCGGGTGCTAAGGGCCCCAGGAGGCGGTGGGGCCTCCTTTGTCCCATGGCCAGGCAGGAGAGAGTTAAACAGGTCCGGGGCGCACGGGGAGCGGTCAGACAGAGGTGGAGCCCCATCCCTGACGGGGGGAGGTGGGAGCTGCGGACGGCGCCCTGCAAGGCCGTGGACAGGCAGCCGTCGCCAGCCAGTCCTGCCCTCCCCACGGTGGAGCCGAGCGCGCTGGAGCTCCCGGCTGCAGCCCTTGGCTGCCGGCACCACAGGCCAGGCTGCACACAAGGAAACCTCTTTCTTATCCGGGACTAAACGTGCAGAATGGGAGGGTTACGATGGCACACGAGGAGCATGGTGGGCGGGGCAGGCTCAGCTCAAGCACAGAAGTGGCCACGGACCCTGTGAAGGCAGCCCGGGCTTGGGGGTCCTGCGGACCCCCTCACTGGCCCCCACGATCTGACCTGAACGCCTCCTCTTCCAGCTCCAGGCCCACGGCCCCCTTGCTTGTCCCTGCGATGCCAGGGCCCCTCCCACCTCTCAGCCTTCCCAGGTGCTGTTCCCTGAGATTCCGACAGGGCGCAGGCCGCGGAGAGCTCTGCCCACTCGCCGTCTACACGGCCTGGACAGCCCCGGGCGCGCTTGATCACAGCGTTTCACTCAGTGGAAGCCCCGGCTGCTCTGAAATCCTCTCGGCTTTTAACTGTCTACACCCTCCAGTCTGCCTCCTCCCACTGCCACGCCAGCTCCTGGGGCAGCGAGCTGTGCTCTTCTCAGCGCCGAAGAGCCTGGCTCCACGCAGACGACATCCACCCCTCCCTCGCGGCGGGGGCCGTGCAGCCAGGCCGGAGGGGACAGACGGGCTGCCTGCTGCTCTGCCCACGGCCAGGGCTGCATCTGGGGGCGCTGCCTGCCGTCCCACCCCGGTCCGGCCCCAGGACACCTACGTGTGTGATGGAGCCGCGGTAGGTGATCGGGCTCTCGGAGGGCACCCGTGTGCTGGGGATGCCCTTGGTGATGCTTCCTCCCGGGACGGAGCCCAGAGACGTCCCTGGAAGACAGGACACAGGGGCTTAAGCGGTGTCTGCGGACCTGCCCGAGTCCCAAGAGCCACCGGACTGTGACCCACAAGTCCCCCTGGGTGTCTCAGCACAGAGGCCCCCGTGCCCCTAAACGGCGAGGGGGACGACTGTGGAGGGGCCGCTGGACCTTCCCAGCAGGCTTTGGATGAAGGATCCCATTCCTGCCTCCAGCCTCCAGGGAGCAGAGGGGCAGCCGCGGGGATGCAGGCAGATGCCAGCCCCACGCCCTCCCCCTGCCCTCACCTCTCAGCACGGACGTCTCCTGCGCCGTGGGCACCCCCAGGCTCTCCGGCGGCCCCACCTGGCCCCGTGGGGACAGCTGCTCCTGCTTCACTCCGCTGAAGGGCGCTGGGGACGGGAGAGAGAGTGAGCAGAGCCGCTGGGAAAGGGACACGCAAGGATGTGCAGGGCTGCCCCCCCAACCCGCCAAGGGCTGAGGCCAGCACTGCGAGGGCATCAGAGTGCCACCCGCCCCCCCACATTTGGGCCGAGTCCACGGGCCAAGCTGCCCTCCCCTAACCCCCACACGGACACAGCAGGAGCCAAGCCCAGGACACCCAGGTGGGGGGCCCGGACCCTTACCCAGCTTCTTGGGGTCCATGGTGAGGGGCAGCCCCATGGTGATGGGACCCACAGGCGCCTTGGCGTGCTCTGAGTACGGGACGTGGAGCTGCACTGACATTCCCTGGGGGACAGAGGTCATAGGTCACAGGGCCCCCACAGTCCCTCTGCCACATGCCCAGCCTGAGTGCCCAACACCCACTACGAGGGCCCAAGAGGAGGGGAGCCTCGGGGTCACACGCAGGTCGGAGAGGCCGGGCTCAGGTCTCCAACCTGCTGCTCGCTGTGTGACCCTGGACAAGCCTCGGGCCCCCACACAGTGGCCACTGTGACCCGGGCAGCCTCAAGGGAACGGTGTACGTGAGCACTCTGGGCAAAATGGCCGCCTGGCCCTGCCCTGGAGGCGAAGGCAGATGGCCACGGACCCAGGCTCACCATGCACCGTCCACTGTGCCTACCATATTCGCTCCTCGCTTTCACAGGAGGAGCTGAGGCACAGAGAGGTTAAGTAACCTGCCCAGGGCCACACAGTCTGGTTGCAGAGCCCATGCTCTGGACTGCCCCACAGAGTGACCCCCCAAGGTCCCAAGTGCGGGGGCAGGCTCCAGCCAGCTGGGACCCCAGTACTGCTGTGAATGGATGCGGCCGCCCAGACATCATCAGTCCCAACGCTCCCCTTTACAGATGGAAAGACGGACACCGAAAGAGGAAGGGGCTGATCCCCGGGCACCGCCCTCCTGCCTCACCTGGGAGATGGCGCCCATCTGCCTCTCGAGGACGCCTGGGTGCTTGGAGGAGGAGATGAGGGGCGGCGGGTTGGAGATGGTGGGCGGGCGGGGCAGCACGGGCCGCGCACTGTCGTGGAGGCCCAGGGGCAGCGGGTGACCTGCGGGGCATGGGTCTGTCCATCATGGGGCCCCAGGAGCGGTCATGCCCCAGCTGGACAGACAGGCCCCGGGAGCTGCTCCCCTCTTCCCAGTCCCACCAGGGCATGCCATCCCCACGTGCCCCTCCCTTGCTCTCCCTTCTCCGTCTGGATGAACCACCTGTGTCCTTGGTCCAGGCACCAAGGCCACAGAGAAGGCTCCCTCCACCAGGCCCCGGCCCAGACCCCTTCTCTGGTCTCCCCATCCCCCCTTTACCCCCCAGGAGTCCATTCCCCTCACAAGAACCAAAAGGACCTTCCTGAAAAGTCTCCCCCTGCTGGGAACCTTCGATAGCTCCCCACTGTCCCCAGGAAACAGTCTTAACCTCCGACACGGCTGCTAGGTTCACCAGACCGGGTGCTCGTGGTCTCCCCAGGTCCACTGGGCACCAAGCCCCCACTGTGGCCGCCTGACTCAGTTTCTCAAGGTTTGCCTGCTCTTTCCTGTCTCTGGATCTCTGCACATGCTGTTCCTCCTACGTGGCACATCTTTCCCCATTCTTCTCCTGGCTCACTTGGCCCTCTCATCCTGCAGGATCAGCTCTGCTTTGGGTGGTCTTTGCTGACACTACAGTCCATCTCAGCCCCTGGCTGCACTGCTCCTGCTGCTGGCAGAGCCTAGCCAGACTGGTGAAACCAGAAAGATCTCCACCCAGCCTGACTGGATTGAGACTATCAACCAAAGCAGCCCCTCCTCCCACCCCCAGCTTTTCTCTCCACCTGCCCAGTCTCTAGCTCTCAGTCGCCAGCGGAAGACAGACCTCCCACTCTGAGCTGGCCCCTCACCAGCTCAAGCACCTTCCATGGCTCCCTACTGCCCATCACTTCAATCCCAATCCTGCAGTTTTCTCAAATCTCAGTGTTCCCCCGTTCCCTCCGCTGGCCCCACCGCCCCTCCCACCAGTCCCAGCGGACTCCGAGATCCTTCCACATGCAGCTCTGCGCCAGTGCGAACAGTCAGAGCCCAATGCCGCGTGCCCTGGCTGACTGAGCACCACAGCCGAGTGGCTGGAGCTGGGGCTGAGCTACTCACCGGGCGGGGCGTAGGAGAAGGCCGAGGGGTCGGGGGCGTGCGGGGAGGCCTTGATCACCTCGCGAGGGGGCACAGGGAAGGGCAGGCCCGGCGTCCAGCACGGGGGCTCCGCGGGCAGCTTCTGGCCCTCGGCCGCAAAGGCCGCGAAGAACACGGGCTTCTCTGCCGAGGGGGCAGGGCGGTCAGCCGTGCCGGGCAGCCCTCGGGAGGCCCCCGCCCCCGCGCCGGCCTCGGGGTGGCCCGGCCACCAGCAGTGATGAGGGCTATGATGGGAGGCCCCATGCCCGTGGCCGGCACCGCTGAGCCCACACACCGCTCGGCGCGGGCGGCATCCTGGGGAGGGGCTGGGCGCTCGGCAGCCCCTGGGATCCCGGGGGTCGTCCTATGGCCACGCCGGGCCCCGCAGACGCCGCCCAGGGCCTGCCCGCCCGGCTCATCCACCGCCTGCCGCCACCGAGCACCCAGCAGGCCCACAGGCCGCGGCGTCAGCAGCGCCCCCCACACAGGGATGAAGGCACTTGCAGCGGCTGCATGGGCTCCGGCGGGCGTGGGGGCGGCCAAGAGCCCCGCACCCGGGGTCCCTGCCGCCCCGGCACTGCCTGTCTGTGCCAAGCACTGCACCAGCGTGGACTCAACAGCCTCCCGCCAGCTGGTAAGGAAGTGACCGCCCCCAGACTGCCGTACGGGGGGAAACTGAGACACAGACACATCAATGGGCTCATCTGAGGTCACCAGCAAATATCTGGCCGGGTTGGGATCTGACCCCTGACCTCCTGGCCAGTGCAGCTGCAGAACACACAACAACAGCAGGGCCACCGCTCTCCCTGAGCCTCCATGTGTGGACATGTTCATCCTCACGGCATCCTGAGGGAACCACGAGGGTCCCCCTTTCACAGAGGGGACAACGGCCCGGATGGAGAGTCACCTGGCAAAGGCCCACAGCCAGTAGGGACGGAGCCGGGGGGGCTGGCGGGCTGGAGACCGTGACCTCAGCCTCGTCCGCACACTGCCCACCACACAGGTGCGACAGCCGGCCCGAGTCTCAAGCCTGGGGACACCCCACAGACACTGCCAGAGGCCCTGGAGCTCCTGCTAGCCTCTCACTCTGCTGAAATCTGTGGCAGGCTCTGAACTGCCGAGAATCAGCGTTCAGCTCGAGGACTGACTGATCCCAGGGAAGGTGACCAGCTGGGGATACAACTTGGGAACGCCTAGCCTGGGACGCAGATGGCAGGCAGATGTCATCTCTCGGGCCACCTCCAGATGGCAGAGGGGGTTCTGAAGGCCGTGAAGGCATGGTAGGAGAGTACTGGCATCGACTAGTGATGCCTGCTGCAGGCATGGCAGGTGAGAGCAGAGGTCCGTGTGCTTGCCCTGCATCTCTCCTAGGAGAGCCTGGGTTCCCCTGGAACGTGCGCCCTCGTGCAGTGGGGAGCCCACGGGACAGGGTCACAGATGCAGGAAGTAACTCGGTGTGGGATTCTCACGCTTGAGTGGCCCCTAATGGAGGGGCCCCCACAGGACCTGCCCTGGGCCAGGCGATTCCACAAACACCTGGACCTTGCTCACCCTGGTCCCCAACCCCACTGTGCTTTCTGCTGCTCAGCTGTAGCTGCGGGGGTGGGGGCGGGGGGGCAGCCTCCCTCTGGTGCTTGGAAGGGAACCTTGGGGCTGGGCCAGGCCGGGCAGGCGGCCGAGAGCCTGAGAGACGACCTGTTCCTCCAACTGGGCCCCGGGGAGCCCGGGCGAGGAGCTTGGCTGAGCCGTTCCACGCGGGAGCCAGACAGCGGGGGGGTCCTGAGCCCAGAGAGGGGGTGCTGGGTGTCAGCCTGATGCCTGTGCCTCGGGGCCCGGGCAGCCCAGACCTCAGGACACATGCACACCATGCCTGAGGCCAGGGGCGCCGTCGCCCACGGGGAGCGATGCCAGGACACAGGCCGGCCTCCGCCGTGCAGACGGGCTGAACGTCAGCCTCTGAAACCACTGGCAGTGGCTCACCTTCCCCGGGACAGGGCCTGTGACCCGTCCCACTGTGCCGTGGCTGGCCCGGGGGGTGCCCAGCCGCCCAAGTGCAGCCCAGCCCTGCTGGGATCTGGCTGTGGCCAAAGCTGACGGGCCCCTGACGTCACTCAGTAGCCACCTGCCTGGGCTGGTGTCCCAACCTGAATGTCCTTCCAGAGCCAGACCCCATGTCGTGGGCGCTCACGCCCAGCGAATCTGCCCCTGGCCCAGGGTGGGCAGCTGGCAGGGTCCTGGGGAAGGCAGACCTCCTGCCCTGGTCCCCGCTAGGCCTCATCAGCAGGTCCCTCCGGCTTTGCCTGTGAAACAAACTCCCATGCCCCCTCCCTCCTCAGCTCCTCCTCACCCCTGCAGTCCGGGCAGCCCTATCATGCCCAGGACAGCGCTGTGGCCACCTCCATCTGTCTGCAACTCCTCATAGCCCTTCCTTTCTCCTCAACCACGGCCAGAAAGAGAGCTCTTCCCCAAATACAAACCAGATTACCCGCCTACCCCCAACACACACACTTAAAATCCATCCAGCACAGCTTTCTGCTGCCCCTGATGCAGAGTCCCCACCGCGCCGGGGCCTACAGGGCCTGACACCATCTGGCCCCCATTTCCCTCTCCGACCTCCCACCCTCCCCCGTCCCCAGCCACAATGACCTCCCGGCAGCTCCTCCAACACACCAAGCTTGTTCCCACCCCAGGGCCTCTGCACGTGCTGTTCCCTCTGCCTGGAAACCCTTCCCCAGGCCTTCTCATGACTGGAGACTCCTCTTCTCCAGAGATCCCTTCCTGGGGCCCCTCCTCGCTCACCCCATTTTGTCCCCTCCGCTGGGTGAATTGTTCTAAGTCACCCTGCTCCCTCATGCGTGCCTGGCTTAACGCCCCTCTTGAGCATGGAAACAGCAGCTCCCGCAGAGGGGACTTCATCCTGCTCCCCACCGACCCCACTGTCTCGCCTGGCGCTGGGCCATCATGGGTGGTCAACAGCCGCCCTGGCCCAGCAGCCACATGGCGGCCTGCGCGCCGGCCGGGATGCACACCTGCCCCGCGTGGCGTCTGAGACGGCGCACGGCAGGTGGAGGCAGCCATGGGTGGCGGGCAGGGTGGGCTCACTAGACGGGGAGTGTCTCACAGGCCCGTGTCCCTTGTGGGAAGTGTGGAACTGTCCTCCTCCAGGGACAGCCCTGCTCTTTGTCCTCAGACAGGCAGACAGCCCCGCCCTCAGGAGGCCCACGGCTGAGCGCCAGCCTGGCTTTCTAGAGGAGGGGACGCTGGGTCCCAGACGGTGGTGATGCGGGCACAGGTGGCACTGGTCTGAGCCTGTTCCTGGGCTGCCCGGGCCAAGAGGGTGGCCTGGGGTCCTGCTGCTCTCAGACCCCGAGAGCAGCGGGCAGGACCCTGGGCTAGGCCAGCGCGGGGGCACCTCTGGGGGATCGGCCCCTGAGACCTGCGATGTGCCAGCAGATCTGCATGGCAGGCCGACCTGGGAAGGGGGGCCCTTTGGGGACACACACCTGTGATTTCTTGGGTCCAGTGGGCAGTGGGGCAGAGACAGAAGATCCAGAGAACAAGAAACCCCGCCCCGCCTGCCTCCCGACCTTGAGTTTCACGTGGGAACAATAAAGCATATGCCCAGGCAGTGGCCGAAGGCGCTGCTCAGGGAGTCACCCGCCGGCTCCCTGACGAACCCAGTGACCTCGGCCTGGAAGACGGTCAGGATGAGGGCCGGAGGGGGCAGAAGTTCCTGCCAAGGTCCCAGAGCTGCTGCCAGCTAGGCGCCGAGCCTCCTCCCTGGTTCTAGAAGCTCACGTGTGGACTGAGTCACCCCAATCAGAGGCTGAGCCACAGATGTGTTTTCGTGCATGTACAATGCTTTCGAAAACTTTGAAAAGTTGCCAAGGCTGAGAAACTAGAAGATTTTGCATGAAAAGATGGACTTCAGGCTTCTCTGGAACAACCACCCCAGGCCTGTATTGCCACACGTGTCCACTTTAGAAAGAACATGCGTTGTCCACTTTGCCACAATCCCCACCGTTCCCTGCTGCCTCACTCCCACTGTTCTACTCACTGACTTGGCCGGCCCTGCAGCACAGGCTTGGAGTCCACAACAGCTGCTCCAGACACAAACGCCCCCGCCCTGCCCGCTGGCTCCCTGCACCCCCCACCCTCAGCCACAGCGCCCACTTACCCTCCTTCTCAGCAGTGGGCACAGGACTCCTGCTTTTGCCCCGGGGACTGCTGCTGGACTGCTGGGTGGTGTCGCTCTCAGGCTGTAGGTGCTGTGGTGGCGGTGGGGCAGGGGGAGCTGGCTTAGGGGGAGCAGCATCCTCCCGGGGGGGCTCATGGACTTTGGTGACCTGCTGAGGGGAGCAGAGAGAAGCAGCATCTTTACAGGACGTTGTGAGCACAGAGCTCAGGGAAAGCCATCCAGGCCCCCTGCACGTGACCAGCCAGAACACGGAGGCCCACGAGAGGCAGCGACACGCCCAAGGGACGTGGCCTGAGGGTCGGGAGGGCAGGTCTCTGCACACAGGCGAGGGGTGCCCACCCACCCAGCTGTCTGGCTATGGAGGAGAGGGAGCCACTTCCGGGAGCCGAGCCTCTCTGGGTCTCAGAGGGACCTGGGCTGGCGGACGGGGCTATGCTGGCCCAGGCAGGGGGCTGCACGGCCTGGCACGCCCTGTGCCCCTCACGCAAAAAGCCCTGGGCGGTTCTTAATCTTTCAGCCGCAGCCCCCAGCTGCCTCTGGGAAGCCCAGGCCGCCCCCTCCAAGAAGCACGGCTTCGCCAGCGCTGGGCCGCCATTGGGGGGCACCTCCACGGGCCACCAGCTTGGCCTCCACTACCTTCCTGGGGGCCCTCCCCACGGGAATTAGACTAGAACTGGGAGGGTCCCCTGCCCTCCTCTCTTAGGTGGTGTGACCCCTGGGGGACTTCCTGCCTCCTCGCAGGCTCCTGCCTGGTCTGGGGGCTCTGGAAAACCCTGGCTGGCTGATAACGGCCGGGGTGGGGAGCAGCCAGGCAGGCTCCCGGGCACAGGGACGAGCCCCGCCTCCCAAGAGCCCCACCCGCGGCCACCCTCGAGCTGTTCCCGCCCTGTCTCTCTGGGGGCTTTTCCAGGAAACAGGGAAGAGCAGAGCCAGGCTGCAGGTGCAGTCCCCGCCCGCCCCAGCAGGCTCTGTGCTCAGCTGGCCGCAACGCCTGCCCCCTGAGGAGGACACAAAGGTCACTCAGCAGAAGGGTCCTGGGCACTCACGATGGGGGGGATGGCAGCTGCCCGCTGCTTCAGCTGCTTCAGGTCCAGCGGCTTCTGGGGCGAGGCGCTGGTCCTGCTGTCGCTGGTCGGGGTGAGGAGGCTGGGCCTCGGTGACAGCAGCCTGCGGGGAGACAGGTGTCAGGCCGCAGGCTCCAGCCCTGGATGCCGGGGCTGGGAGGGACTGGCCACTGTGGAGGTGAATGTCCACGGTCACCCGGCAGAGGGGGTGGGGAGCAGGGTGGGGGCTCCTCCCCTGCTCTGGTCCACGCAGGCCCCACGAGGGCCCAGACCCCTCTCCGACCCCAGCACAGAGGCCCAGGCAGGATCAAACCCTCCCTGGAGATAGCCCACAACCAGGAAAGCCCCAGAGAACCCCGACAAGGGCCCACCCCACGCACGGTCCCTCAGAAGCTGTCGTAAAGCCAAAGCACCAACCAGACTGAGGCTCAGGGAGCTCAGATTTGGGACCTCATCCATCACCCAGACCTGAGGGGCTCAGGTGCAGGGCTGTGTGGACCCCACTCACTGGGGATGGGAGCTGGGAGCCCACCCGCTTAACCAGAATGCCCCGCTCCCTGGAATCTTACCCGCCCCCCAGCTACAGAGGTGGGTGCGGGCTCCGTGTGGAGGAGCGGGTGAGTGTGCCCCTCACCCGCCCCAGCTGCCCAGTTCCTGCCCGGCTCTTGGCTCCCGCCCCACCCCACACCTGCTGAGCACACCTGCAGGGCACCACAGCCGGCCAGGCGACCCCACAGCACGCACGAGGGTCTCAGCCAGCGGCTGGGAGTCAGCTAGAGGCAAAATAAGGGCTGAGGAACCAAAGCCAGAGGGTCCTGCTGGCACAGGCTCGACCGCATGCCGTGACTGTGCTGGCTGATGCCTCACGCAGGCTGTAAGGCACAGCCACCGCCTCGAGGTAAGACCACAGACGACCAGGACAGGAGCATACCACCCAGTGCCTGGCAGCTGGGGCCAGACACCAGCAAACAGCAGGGCTGCTCCTTCCTGCAGATGGAGTCGGGTAGACGTGGGATGGTGGCCTGGGTGCCCTCTGCTCTCTGTGGTGGCAGGACCACGGTGTGTGACAGGCCAGTCCTGCGGGCACCGGCCTCCCGCCTGCATCTGCCACATGCTTGGCTGGGCAGCGACAGACGTGGCGTCTATGGGGCTGCCACAGCGGGCAGGCGAGGCCGGGCGCAGAGGAAGGGCGTCCTCACTGCTCCATGCCAGCCGCCCTCTGTGGTCCTCCTGCCCGGTTCACCCTCCACAACCTCTCCAGATCCTACTCGTGCCCCGAGGACCACCTGAGGCCACCGCCCTTCTCTGCTGCCCTGGACTCAGCCCAGTTCCAACTGCCGCCCTCGGGTGACCTGACGAGGTCTGAGCACGAATGTCATCACTGTCCCCGCCATTTCCCTCCTCCGGCTCACCCGCCACCACACCCAGCCTCCCCGGCCTCAGGGTGACTTAACATCGTCCATTTAAGCCAATGAGCATGTGTCAACTTGAACTTAAAAATGAATATATTGCAGCCACTTTGGAAACAGTGTGCCAGTTCGTCCAGAGTTGAGTCACTGCGCTGCCACGTGACCCAGCCAGTCCATGCTGTCGTCTGCCCAAGAGAGCCGAAAACACGCATCCGCAGCCAAACTTGTTCATGAAAAGATCACAGCTGTTCCACTCACCACCGCCAAAAGGTGGAAACAACCCAAACGTGAGAAACGGATGAAGGGAGAAACAAAATGTGGTCCGTCCATACAGTGGAATATGATACATCCATGAAAAAGGAACGGGGCACTGACACCTGCTACAACGCAGATGACCCTTGAAAACGATGCTGCACGAGAGAAGCAGACACAAAAGGCCACACAGTGTCTGATTCCACAGACAGGAAATGTTCAGAACAGGCAAATCCACTAGGACAGAAGGTAGATTCGTTAGCTGCCAGCAGCCGCAGGGCATGCTGAGGAGTGACTGGTGACGGCTGTGGGGCTTCTTTTTGAGCTCACGAAAACATTCTGGAATTCAATAGTGGGGACGGTCGCACAACTCTGTGAATGTACTAAAAGCCTGTGAACTGCACATTTCACGGCTGAATTGTATGGTACGTGAATTACAGCTCGATAAAGCCGTACAAGAAAAGAATAAGGAACATACTATAAGCTGGCCGTGAAATCGAGGCTTTGACGTGGTAACTAACTGTGTTGTTTCTGTGAAGCGTAATAAATAATACTTATTTTTAAACATATTATTATCTGTTGTGTAAAAATACAGAAACACTTTAAAACACGAATTTTAAAGTTAATAAGCTTTTGCGTCTGTGTAAATCTGGCTTTAGAAAGACACAGAGCACATTTTCATAACACATAAAGCAGTGTCCGTGTCCCTCTGACTGGCGCTGAACTGGTCTCAGGCCTGTGCCCTGCCGTGGCCCTATGGCTGCGCACCCAGGGGGGCAGGAGGCGGGGGGGGCAGGGCCTGCACTCAGCGCTCTCACCAGGCACAGCTGGTGGCCACACACAGGGCCGAGACCCCTCGCTCCTGAGCCCTCGCCCCAGACTTGCCAGCAGCCCCCTCAGAGTGAGGCAGGAGCTCCGTGGGGACCAGGCGCTCGGGCACAGCACTCCACAGTTTACAAGAGGTGCCAGCCTGACCTCTCACTGTGAAGAGGGCAGCATCCAGGAACTAGGGGCTGGGTGTGGATCCTCGACAAGCCTGAGGGCCCTGAGCCCCAGGAGAGCGGGAAGATGCTCAGGTCACACTCCCCGGCTCCCAATCTCCGCCCCTCCTCCAGCCCCGTCCTCTCCCCTTTGTTTTCCTGGGAGACAGCGGCTTCTGTCTCCCTCTGGAGGCCGGGTGGGTGTGGCTCTCGGAGCCTGGCACGGCACGTGACGGGAGGGCAGGCGGAGGCCGGCAGCTCGGCTGGGAGCACCAGGCCTACCTCCCCACCCAGCCCTCCAGTTCAGGGCTCCGGCTCCCAGTCCAACCCTGCCTTCGGCCGTGTGCCTCAGTTTCCTCATCTGTAAAATGGGTGTGGGATCAGCTGTGCCGCCAAGGGCTGTTCTGTGGCTGGAGCACTGAGCGCAGGGCCGGGTGCTGAGCGCCTCGGGCCGGCTTCCCACGACTGTGGTCTTTTTCCCACCCTGGAGGCCAGGGCTGGGGGAGGGGGTAGGACAACAGGGACTGGGGGGCATGCCGGGCCTGTGACAGCACGTCCCCTCTGCTGAGCCTCTGCCTCAGCTTCCCCATTCTCCTGGGGCTGGGAGGGTGAGGGAAGCCTGGTTCGGGAACAGCATCCACACAGACACGGTCATGTCGCTCGCCTCTGCCCCCAGGACAAAACCCTGACTCCTCGCCCTGAGCCACAGGGCCCCTGCCCACCTCTGTGACCTCCTCTCCCTGTACCTGCTGCACTCCCTGCCACAGGTCCCTTGCCCTCTACTGAACATCAGCTCATGAGGCCACAGGGCCTTTGCCCTGGCTGTTCTCACTGCTGGCTGTCCCACATCTCACATGCCAGCTCTGACCAGCCTCCAGTGGACTGGCCTCCCTGACTGCTCCGTCCACTCCCCCATTCTTTGCGTCGTCCACCTGCGACACGAGCGGTCGCTTTACTCCTTCACTGTCCCAGTTTTGTACTAGTCGCTGTCTCTGGAACACGAGCACCCTGGAGGCGGCCTCGCTGCCCTGTTCCCAGCATCCCCTCACCTAGAGGGCACACGGGTGCCGGTCACTCACTCACAGAATAAAGCAAAAAAGGAGAAACTGCTGTCACAGTTCTGTCAAAATTCCAGGGGCTCAGCCGAAGAGGCCACACCCCGGCCCCCCATGGAGTGACCGCCGGGGGTTCCTGAGACAGACCCAAAGGAGGGGAGCCAGTCTCATGGAGCGGCACCGTGGGGCTGGCACAGGCTGGCAGTCCGCAGCCTGTAACTCCACTACTCCCATGGGATGCCCTAAGTGGGGGCCCCCCATTGTACAGACGAGAACAGCAAGGCCCAGGGAAGGGGCCTTCCACAGCCTGCCATGGCGTGCCTGCGCACCTCTGGGAACGGGGACAGGGGGCAGGCGAGCTCAGGGTTTCACAATCAGAGCCACCATCTCTGGGCGTTGTCCAAGACAAGGCCCGGCAGAGCTGCCTGGCGGAAAGTGGCGGGGAGCAAAGACAGGATGCGGTTTTCTCTCCCGCAGCCGTCCGGGCAGGCGGGGCCAGGCCGAGATGCGCCTTGTGTGGGTCCAAGGACACCCAGTTCCCTGCGCCGTGGCTGCCAGGCGGGAAGAGGGCGCGCAGCCAGGGCCGGGGTCGTCTGGGGGGCGGCCCTGCCAGGAGGCCCCGCTGCCAGGGTGTGCTCTGACGCATCTCACCGGGGTCCTCCGGCGCCCGCCGGGCCCTGCGCGCCGCGGCCGGGGGAGGGAGGAGTGGCAGGTTGCCAGCCGGGAAGAGGTCAGCATGCTGGCCTGAGTCCAGCCTCACCCCGAAGGCGGGGACCGACCTAGGTCACACAGGGCGTGACAAACCAGGTGTCCTGACTCCCAGCCCAGGGCTGTTGCTCCCAAGGGACCAAATGCTGGACATTCAGGCAGGAAGAGTGGACGGAAGCCAAACCCAGCTGGGGGAGGGAAGGACACGTCCCTGGGTGGGGTTGCCGAGGGGGGATGGGGGGGACACACTGAAAGCAGCCCGCAGGGCTCAGGCCTGGCCCAAGGGGTCCAGCGGGGCTGGTGGGATCCAGGCCAACCCTCCCAGCTCTCCAGCCTGGGCAGGCTACGTGTACCCACAACACAGACTCCAGGAGGCCCCTTATCAGCATGGCTGCCCCATGAGCTCAGCACCCTTCCCGCTAAAAGCAGAAACATGTGTTTCCATGACTCTGCTTCGCAGCCAGCAGGAGCGGGGTGGGGAGCCTCCCACCCCTACCCCGTTACCCAGGCACAGAGTGAGTGCAGCGGCCAGACCCTGGCCGAGGGCCTCCCCGGCAGCCACAGCCGCCGTGAGCACTGTTTTCCGAGCTGCGCCCGTTGGGCAAGACTCTCCGGAATTCTGTGCCTTAGAAACCTGTTGGCCAGGACTTAGCTTGTCAAAGGGCCACCCACCAGACCATCTGCTTCCCACAAACGGAGCGAGGCTCCTGCCGGCGGTGGCCCCCAGCACCCCCGGACACAGGAAACAGAGGACAACGTGGCTCGCCTGCCTTTGTGGGACATATGGAGACCCACAGAGCTCTGAACGAACCGGATTTTCCTATGAAATGTTCTAGAACTTGCCATTTTTAGCAAGCCCCAAGGTGAATCACGGGGCAGAGGGAAACGAGTGAACGCATCGGATTTGAAAGTCAGATTTTCCTCCCTCTCCCTTTGCCCAGAACTTTTCCGAGAGACATGAGAGGAGAGAAAACAGACAGCACTGTTTTCAGTCAAAATAAAAGTGATCCCCGGCCTCTGCAGAAACAGTTCCTCCCCGAGCTGCCAGAGGCTCGGCGAGGACCTACACCTCCACCCGGCCACCCGCCCGCGGCCCTCGCTGGGTGCATGAGCCTTGTCTGTGCTGAACGCAGGTGAGCCTGGCGGCCCCAGGGCCTTAGGCACAGGCACCCTGCACAGGAGCCAGGACATAGGTAGGAAAGGGAGGCACACGCTCAGTGACAGCAACCCAAACAGGGTGGCATGGGGACACTTAGGCCGCCCCGCGGGAGAGACACCTCTGTAAGGAGTGCCCCCTACGGCTCTGATGGCTCAGGGCCTGGACCACCGGCCAGAGCCAGGGAGCCCCGAGTTCCAAGCCCGGATCCAGGGGATGGGAGAGGAACCACCAACAGTCTTGGGGACCTGCTGTTTCCCCCACCACCACCTCCACCGGTGTCAGGCACACCCCCAGCACCGTTGGCTTGGACCACGGCAGCCACCTCCTGACTGTCTCCCCTCTGACCCCCATCAAACCCCCCAGGCCCAGCCAGGTGGCTTCAAGCCTGGGTCAACCCCGCTCTTTCCTCATGGCCCCACGGATAAAGTGCGGCCTCCGAGTGGACCCACAAGCGCCACCTGCCCGCCCAGCCTGCCCCACCTCCCACCGTGCCCCCACCGCTCCGCCACCCAGGGCCTGAACCCTGCCAGGCTCGCCCTCGCTGCTCCGGCCGTGTTGAGGGTACAAGGGCATCCTCCAACGATGCCCAAGTTCTGACCCATGGCCACCTGCCTGGGAACGTGACCTCATTTGGAAACAGGCTCTTGGCAGACGAGATGGAGTTAAGATGAGGTCATTGTGGGTGATCCTAATCCAGTGAGTGGCGTCCTCAGGGGAAGAGAAAAATTTGGGCACGCCATGTGACCATGGAGGTAGAGACCGGAGCGATTCCTCTACGAGCCGAGGAGGACCAAGGATGGTTGGCCACCACCAGCAGTGGCTGGAGGAGGCAGGAAGGACCCTCCCCTGGAGCCTTCAGAGGAAGCACGGCCCGCCACACCTGGATTTTGGACTTACGGCCTCCAGATTTGTGGTCCTTGGTGATGGCAGCCGTGCCACCCTCTCCCCCAGAGATGGCCTCCTTCTCTGCCCAGGCTCGGCTCAGCAGCCACCTCCGGGGGCAGGCCCTCCCCATGCCCACTGCCCTCCCCCAACGTGGATCTGCCAGGTGGGGACTCCGTCCAGCGTCTGCCCCCCTGAGCAGGCTACGTGCTCCCTGGGGGCAGGCGTGGAATCCGCCGCCCCGCTGCAGTCTAGGTATACAGTCAGCGCCAATACATGTTTGCAGAGCAAGAAAACACGACACCCGCGTCCAGCCACCCACTCACCTGTTCTTGTCGCTGCTCTCGGGCTCGTCCACCTCGTCGGCGCTGCAAGTGGCGCTGGAGTCGCTGTCCTGGGGCGCACCGGAGCCCTTGGCGGTGGCTTTGCCCGCGGCGCCGCAGCCCTCCTTCTTTTCTACCTTGAGCGTGCCCTCCGCCTTGACCTCGGCCTTGACCTCGGGCGCGCCCTTGACCTTGTCGGGCGCCTCCTCCGCGGCCTCCTCCTTGCACTCGCTCTTGACGCTCCGGCCCGGCTCCGCGGGGGGCGCCTCGCCCGGCTCCTCCTTCTTGCCCACGTCCCCGGCCAGCTCGGGGGCCACCGCAGGCTTCTGCTCCTCGCCCTCCTCCGCCGGGGACGCGGCCGCCTCCTCGTCCTTCTCCTCCTTGGGGACCAGGGCGGGCGCCGCGGCGGGCTCGGCGGGCGCGGGTGGCGGGGCGGGGCCGGCGGGCTCGGGGGCC